>NC_057812.1:643272150-643512442 GCF_018294505.1 Triticum aestivum
AATTTTTTTATTGTTCCATGCTATTATAATATCAATCTTGGATGTTTTATATCCAATTATATGCAATTGTATATCATTTTTTGGGACTAACCTATTAACCTAGTGCCTTATGCTAGTTGCTGTTTTTTGCTTGTTTTTGTCTTTCCAAGAAATCAATATCAAATATAGTCCAAATGGAGAAAAAACATTGGATTAATTTTTCTGGACCAGAAGAGACCCTAGAAGGTTCGGGAGAAGAACCGATGAGCCACGAGGGAGCGATAAGCTCGGGAGGCGCACCTGAGGGGCGGCGCCACCAGGCTTGTGGACCCCTCGTGGCACCTCTTGTGCTAATTCCATCTCTTAAATTCTCAAATATTCCCCTGACATCAGAGAGCCACCTGAAATACCCTTTCCACCACCGCAAGTTTCTGTTCTCGTGAGATCCCATCTGGAGGCCTTCTACGGTACTCTGTCGGAGGGGGAATCGACCACGGAGGGGCTCTACATCAACCTTGCTGCCCTTCCGATGATGTGTGAGTAGTTTACCACAGACCTACAGGTCTATAGCTAGTAGCTAGATGGCTTCATCTCTCTCTTTGATCTTCAATAAAATGTTCTCCTTGATGTTCTTGGAGATCTATTCGATGTAATGACTTTTTGTGGTGTGTTTATTGGGATCCTATGAATTGTGAGTTTATGATCAGATTATCCATGAATATTATATGAGTCTTCTCTAAACTCTTTTATGCATGATTGTTATAGCTTTGTATTTCTCTTTGATCTATTGATTTGGTTTGGCCAACTAGATTGAGTTTTCTTGCCATGGGACAGGTGCTTTGTGATGGGTTCGACCTTGCGGTGCTCAATCCCAGTGACAGAAAGGGACATGACACATATTTGTATTGTTTCCATTAACAATAAAAAGATGGGGTTTATTCATGTGTGGGTTTACTTTGTCTATATCATGTCATCTTTCTTAAGGTGTTACTCCGTTCTTTACGAACTTAATACCCTAGATGCATGCTGGATAGCGGTCGATGTGTGGAGTAATAGTAGTACATGCAGGTAGGAGTCAGTCTACTTGTCTCGGACGTGATGCCTATATACATGATCATTGCCTTGGATATCGTCATGATTATTTGCTTTTTTATCAATTTCCCAATAGTAATGTTTTTATTCAGCGTATGCTATTTTCAAAAGAGAAGCCTCTAGTGAAAACTATGTCCCCCGAGTCTATTTTTTATTATATATTAAAATCCAAAAGTACCTTGCTGCAATTTTATTTACTTTATTTTATTTTGTTTTTTGTTTATCTATCTATCACTACAAGATTTGATCCTTGCAATTAACCGCCAAGGGATTGACAACTCCTTGTTTGCGTTGGGTGCAAGTATTTGTTATTTTACGTGTAGGTATTGCTAACAAGATGTTGCGTGGTTCTCCTATGGGATTGATAACCTTGGTTCTTAACTGAGGGAAAACTTATCTCTACTGTATTGCATCATCCTCTTCTTTTCGAGGAAATCCCAACGTAGCTCACGAGTAGCACTTTGTAATGAGGGGCAATTGCATGTTTGTGACTAGGCATGCATGAACAAGTGTCGCCACTGATTACATCTCTTGAAGGAAATATGCCCTAGAGGCAATAAGAAAGTTTTTATTTTATATTTCCTTATTCATGATAAAGGTTTATTATTCATGCTATAATTGTATTGATCGAAAACCTAAATACATGTGTGAATACATAAACAAGCACCATGTCCCTAGTGAGCCTCTACTTGACCAGCTCGTTGATCAAAGATGGTTAAGGTTTCTGATACGTCCATTTTCCATCATGCTTTTATATCGATATTTATTGCATTATGGGCTGTTATTACACATTATGTCACAATACTTATGACTATTCTCTCTTATTTTACAAGGTTTACATAAAGAGGGAGAATGCCGGCAGCTGGAATTCTGGGATGGAGAAGGAGCGAATATTAGAGATCTATTCTGCATAGCTCCAAAAGTCCTAAAACTTCACAGAAGTTATTTCCAAAATATATAAAAAATACTGAGCGCAAGAAGTACCAGAGGGGGGCCACCCACCAGCCACGAGGGTGGGGGGCGCCCCCTGCCTTGTGGGCCCCCTAGTGGCCCTCCGATGCCCATCTTCTGCTATATGGAGTCTTTCATCGAGGAAAAAATCATAAGCAAGCTTTCGGGACGAGACTCCGCTGCCACGAGGGGGAACCTTGGCGGAACCAATCTAGGGCTCCGGTGGAGCTGTTCTGCCGGGGAAACTTCCCTCCAGGAGGGGGAAATCATCACCATCGTCATCACCAATGATCCTCTCATCAGGAGGGGGTCAATCTCCATCAGCATCTTCACCAGCACCATCTCATCTCAAACCCTAGTTCATCTCTTGTATCCAATCTTTGTATCCAAACCTCAGATTGGTACCTGTGGGTTGCTAGTAGTGTTGATTACTCCCTGTAGTTGATGCTAGTTGGTTTACTTGGTGGAATATCATATGTTTAGATCCATTATGTATATTAATACCCCTCTGATTATGAACATGAATATGCTTTGTGAGTAGTTACATTTGTTCCTAAGGACATGGGAGAAGTCTTGCTATTAGTAGTCATGTGAATTTGGTATTCGTTCGATATTTTGGTGAGATGTATGTTGTCTTTCCTCTAGTGGTGTCATGTGAACATCGACTACATGACACTTCACCATTGTTTGGGCCTAGAGGAGGGCATTGGAAAGTAATAAGTAGATGATGGGTTGCTAGAGTGACAGAAGCTTAAACCATAGTTTATGCGTTGCTTCGTAAGGGGCTGATTTGGATCCATATGTTTCATGCTATGGTTAGGTTTATGTAACATCCCAAATTTTCAATTTGGAATGTTATACATTAGGTCATCATGCATATCATATTTTATTTTGCTTTTGGTTTTGATCCTAGAAAATCCTAAGCAACTCAAGGACCCACGGAGAGAGTTGGGGATTTCGTTATTTACATATTTGAGTTTTCTCAAATTATGTAAACAGGATCATTTGATTTTATTTATTTTATCATCAATTATTTCTATTACAAAAATATAAGAGAGGGAATAAAATGACTTTCCCAAAATATAGAAATATTGAGGATTTAATAAAAAAATCAAATAAGATTTATTTCAGAGTTTTTCGGTATTTTATTTGATTTTAGGAAAAATGCGCGTTTTTCAAAGTTGTAGTTTGGGCACAGATAAATGTTCACCTCATCGGGCTTGATTTTAGGAACCCGGCAAAATTTATTTCGCGATTTTTGGAGTCCGTTTAGTATTTCTTTTTTTTTTCTTCCGAGCGGAATTTAAAAAAAACACGCGAACCGACTACGGGCCGTATTCGGCCTGGACTCCGCCGGCCTAGGCTATATAAGCCGCCACCCCGGGGCCCGAATAGCCCAACCGCCGCCGCCTAAACCCTAACCCTAGCCCCAGCCCCACCGCCTCTAGCCGCCGCCGCCGCCGCCGGAGCCGCGCCACTTTCGAGGTTCGCCGCCGCCTCGTCTTCCGTGCAGTTTTTTTTTTTAAAAATAAAATATTATGTTCGTCATTTTCCTTTTTTGTCGGATTTTCCACGGTTATTTTCTGATCGTGATTTCTGATCCAATTTTCGTTTTAGTATAACTTTACGCTCGTTTATCGGAATCAGGCGATTCAAGTGCCTGGAGTTTCATCTCGAAACCCTCTTTCCGAATAATCAACTTAAACAAGTTTTTGCTACTGTAAAATTTTCCCTAGATCCAGATTACTAGAACGAAGTTGTTTTCTTTCGCCGTTTGATTTCTTTCGCTTCGTTCGATTTGATTTTCCTTTTGCCAACCAGGGTTCTTAAGTTGAACTTTCTGGTTAGATCTTCTATTTGAGTTTTACCTGTGCATTAGATGAGTACTTATTGTATGCTTGATGTTTGTCTGCGATAGAATACCCGGAGTGCGCCGCCTGTTACTTCGAATCTCTAGGTTTCGCGGATCATCAGCAAGGCAAGTAACACTTTGATCATACCTTTTCTACAACCCAGTTTTATTGCATTAGATCAATCCTCACACATTGCATGATTAGGATCTAATTAAACTGTGGGATGGGAAGTAGATGAGGTAGTACATATTACCTGTTTATTATCAAACCTTTGGGAGTTACTTCTACGTTTGCTCATTATGCCATGCTATGCTAGTAGACGTGGATTGGGTGAGTGATATCCATGACAGATGTGAGATTGATAATTAAGGGTTTATCTAAGGTGGCAACCTAACACACATCTGGGTGGATTGAGGCACCTAGGGTTACCAGGACTTGCCTGTTTTTCTTTGGACCGCCACCCAGGCTCAAAGGGATCATGAGATTATTCATACTAGAAACTTCCGTGTGCAGCCACAAGCCATTATGGGCTCTGACATAGTTGACTAAGTTGTGCGAACTCTTACGGGTAGACTAGCAGATGTACGGGAAAGTAGGTGTACCGGTCTACCCACATGTAAGGTGCTAGCGCTTCTGAAAGACTATGTCTCGGTCATCCGTCTTCTCAAACACCCTGCAGTGCGAGAAACAAAACGGAGGCGATCGAGTCTTGTGGGGAAAAGTGCGCAAACCTCTGCAGAGTGTAATAAACTAATCATGGTTAGCCGTGTCCCCGGTTATGGACATCTTGAGTATCTAGTACCTGGATTATCATGTGAATCTCAACATGTTACTCTAAATTAATTTTGATGGGTTTTAATGTTACTTAATTGGGATTGAGGATGCTGTCAACCATTCTCAATGTTTAACAACCACCATGATAGTAATTAATTTATTCCTTTGAAGTAGGGAAAAATTGGCTTTACGCAAAAACTGTAACCATAGAGCTTTCTACCAGCCAAATATGCATATAGTATAGTTGTTGCATTCCATTACTCTCTATGTGTTACCTTGCCAGCATATTCCATGTGTTGACCCGTTTCGGGCTGCAACGTTAATGTTGCAGACTTTTCAGACGACGATTGAGGAGTTTTAGGTCGTGGTTCTATACTCAGTGATGCCGTTGGAGTTGATGGACTCACTTATCTTCCAAGCCTTCCGTTGTTATCGTTATTAGATGGCCTTAAGCCATATTTATTGTAATAAGTTCTCTTTTGAGACACTCGATATAATAAGTGTGTGATTGCTACTCTGCTATAAATCCTCCGAGTACTGTGTGGTGTCAGCATTACTGATCCAGGGATGACACTGGAGCACAGAGATCAGACTGTTTGAGGTCTGGTCGCTATAGAGATGGTATCAGAGCACACGCTGACTGTAGGACACGACCACTAAGCCAAAGACCTAGATCACTAGATCACTCTCTTCTCTTCTGACTTCTCATCTTTTCTACTCTTTAGGATGGCGGATGCAAGGAACAAGTTCACACAACCGGATGAAGATACACCCTTTGGACGCCACTTAAAGGAAGTCACTAGATACCTGAACATAGGAATACCAAGCTTCACGGGAACCTACAACGCCACTTTACCTGAAGAAGAGCGCTGGATGATTCAAGTTCAAGTTCCAGGAAGGACGTTCATGCCAGTCACTGAGCCCATAGAGTTTTCTTTTGATGCACCAACTTGGAGTCTAGGAAAGAGTATGGCAGCACACATCACCATGGGACGCATTGGAGAAGTCTACCGCAAGGATCTCAAGGATACTATCTACCAGATTTGTGGGCGCCGAGATGAACATTGGGAGATGATCAGTACCAGGAAGGATAGATCAATTGCAGCTTTTATTCAGGAGTTAAACCAGTACATTCGACGTCGGGAGAATCAGATGTGCGCCGACATGATAGATCTGAAGAAGGATAAGACTAGAATCAAGGAACTGGAGGAAGAACTCAAGGCTACACGTGAAGGTTATGAAGAAGAAATTGAAGTATTGGTGGAGAAGAATGACGACCTGATCAAGAAGATTGGAATATTTATGGGAGGCCCAACATCAATAGATGAAGACGAAGAACCCAAGGAGATTAGCCCAGAAGATTACATCATCATTGACGGCACTGACTCGGAACAAGATAGTAGCGATGATGACTATGTGGATGAAGCAGGAGCAGATATCATGGAGTCTACAACCGTAGAATATTTCTAGTAGACCACCTTATCAGTAGTAGTAGTCCACCATGTAAATATAGTAGTCCGAGCACTTTGCGATAGTTAGATCGATTGTATGCCTTTGTTTGATTGATTGAAGTGAAATTGTGTGCTTTTGCCTCATGTGCATATAGGACCCCCTCTATTCTTATATCTCATCTTTTCTAAACCCTCAGATGCCTCCGAGACGTGACCCCGGATTTGCCTTTCCGCCGGAGCTCACCCAGTTGGTCCAACAGCAAAACACCTTGATGCAGTTGCTAGTTCATAATCAGAATCAGGGGAACAACAACAACAACCCACCACCACCACCTGTTGACCACTTAGCCCATTTTCTTAGGCTGAATCCGCCAGTGTTTTCCAGTAGCACCGAGCCGATAGTAGCAGATGATTGGCTTCGCAAGATAGCTAGGGAGTTGACCACAGCAGAATGCACAGATGCAGAGAAGGTTAAGTTTGCCGCACATCAGTTAGAAGGACCCGCAGCATCTTGGTGGGAGAATTTCACAGCCACCTTCCCAGTCGACACTGTCACATGGGACCAGTTTCAGCAGGCTTTTCGTACTGCCCATGTTTCAGCAGGAGCAATGGCCATGAAGAAGCGTGAGTTTCGTAACTTGCGCCAAGGAGGACGGACAGTTGGCCAGTATGTGGAGGAGTTTAGTAAGCTAGCATGTTATGCCCCAGATGACGTTGCTACGGATGTAGCCTAGCAGGAGAAATTTCTGGAAGGACTGAATGATGAGTTGAGTATGCAGTTGATGGTAGCCACCTTCAACAACTACCAGGAGTTGGTAGATCGTGCTCTTATGATTGAAGGGAAGCAGCAGCAAATTGAGAACCGCAAGAGGAAGTATGGACAAGGAAAGTATAATTCAGGAGCTCAGCAGAAACCTCGTTTTACCCCCTAGGCCAGGAGGACATTTTCAGCATACCCATGGAGTAGGTAGCTCGCACAATCACAATGGCACCAAGAATGGTAATGGGAATGGAGGAAGTAATGGACAGAACCGCAGCACCCCATCAACCCCAGCCAAGAAGGACTTGAGCCACGTCACTTGCTATAAGTGTTCGAAGCCAGGACATTATGCAAATGACTGTCCTGAAGGACAAAATGGCAATGGAAGCTCTGGAAAGAAGCCAAACCCTTTCAACAGGGGACAGGTGAACCACGTTAATGTGGAGGAGGTTGAAGCTCAGCCCGATGCAGTAATAGGTAAGTTTGTGGTTAAGTCATTTACTGCACTCGTTCTTTTTGATACTGGTACATCGCATTCATACATATTAAGGGGATTTATGGAAAAGTATAGTTTGCCCACTAGGATTCTTAAAACACCTATGCTAGTAAGCTCACCAGGAGCGGAGTACATGGCCAGTCAAGGGTGCTTTCAAGTGCCATTAAGTATAGGAAGGCATGTTTTCCCAACGAATTTAATTATTTTGGAATCCCAAGGTCTGGATGTGATTCTTGGTATGGATTGGCTGTAGATGTATGGAGGAAACATCGATTGCGCCAGTAAGACAATTTTGCTCACAACGCCAGAAGGAAGAAGGATCAAGTATGTATCCCGACATGCGCCAAATAGGACACAAGTAAATTCTTTATCAGGAGTTGTGCAGGAGGAAGTACCAGTGGTAAAGGATTTTCCTGATGTATTTCCCGAAGAGTTGCCAGGCATGCCACCGGATAGAGACATTGAGTTTTTGATTGAGCTTTTGCCAGGCACCGGGCCAATATCAAAGAGACCATATAGAATGCCAGCAAAAGATTTGCTGGAAAATAAGAAGCAAATTAAGGAGTTACTGGATAAGGGATATATTCGCCCAAGTTCTTCGCCTTGGGGATCACCAGTACTTCTAGTGGAGAAGAAGGATGGATCATTAAGGATGGTTGTTGATTATCGAGGATTGAATGAAGTAACGATCAAGAACAAGTACCCACTACCAATGATCAATGATCTGTTTGATCGATTGCAAGGAGCTAAAGTGTTTTCCAAGATCGATTTGCGATCAGGATACCACCAGTTGAAGATTCGAGAACAGGATATACCTAAGACAGCTTTTACCACCAGGTATGGGCTGTATGAGTATACCGTTATGTCATTTGGTCTGACTAACGCGCCTGCCTATTTTATGAACATGATGAACAAAGTGTCTATGGAGTTTTTGGATAAGTTCGTCGTAGTGTCCATTGATGATATCCTGGTTTATTCGAAGACTGAAGAGGAGCATAAGGAGCATTTGTGTTTGATACTTGGAAAGCTTAGAGAACACCAATTATATGCCAAGTTCAGCAAATGTGAATTTTGGTTGAAGGAAGTAGGATTCCTCGGACACGTTATATCCGGAGAAGGTATAGCAGTAGATCCCGCTAAAGTTGAAACCGTGACCAAGTGGGAAGCACCAACAACAGTTGGAGAGATCCGGAGTTTTCTTGGACTCGCAGGATACTACCGGAGATTTATTGAGAATTTCTCAAAGATCGGAAGGCCTATGACGGAGTTGCTAAAGAAGGATACTAAGTTAAAATGGACTGAGGAGTGTGAGGCAAGTTTCCAGGAGTTGAAGAAACGTTTGGTTACCTCACCAGTATTGATTTTGCTAGATCAAACCAAGGATTATGAGGTGTATTGCGACGCTTCACGTCGAGGACTTGGAGCAGTGCTGATGCAGGATGGAAGAGTTGTTTCGTACGCTTCACGACAACTGAAGCCCCATGAATTGAATTATGCTATGCATGATTTGGAGTTAGCAGCCATAGTGCATGCACTAAAGACATGGAGACATTTCCTCATTGGAAATCATTGTGAGGTGTACACGGATCATAAGAGTTTGAAGTACATTTTCACGCAGAAGGAGTTGAACCTCAGACAAAGGAGATGGTTGGAGCTTATCAAGGATTATGATATGAAATTGCATTATCATCCCGGAAAAGCTAATGTAGTAGCTGATGCATTAAGCCGCAAGAGCCATGTCAATACGTTAATGACAGGAGAAATACCCAAGGAGTTAGCAGATAATCTTTGTGAACTATGTTTGGAAATAGTTCCGAGAGGCTATGTAGCAGCACTAGAGATTCAGTCAACTTTGATGGATAGAATCAGAGAAGCTCAGAAAACTGACAAAGAGATTGCCGCTATAAAGGAGAAACTGAGCAAAGGACAAGCTAAAGGATTTCGTGAGGATGAGCATGACACCCTATGGTTTGAAGACCGTGTTTACGTGCCCAATGACCTGGAGATCAGGAAGTTGATTCTGCAAGAGGCACATGACTCACCGTATTCTATTCACCCAGGAAATACCAAGATGTATTTGGATTTGAAGGATATTTCTGGTGGACCGGAATAAAGAAGGATATTGCGGAGTATGTAGCAGTTTGTGATGTATGTCAGAGAGTAAAGGCAGAGCATCAGAAGCCAGCAGGATTGTTGCAGCCATTGCCGATACCCGAATGGAAGTGGGATAAGCTAGGCATGGATTTTATCACGGGATTACCAAGGAATCGTTCAGGCTATGACTCTATTTGGGTTGTAGTTGATCGATTGACGAAGGTAGCACATTTCATCCCAGTAAAGACCACTTACACCAGTGCTAAGTTGGCAAAGATATACATGACCAGGATCGTATGTTTGCATGGAGTTCCGAGGAGCATCGTATCAGACAGAGGAACCCAGTTTACCTCAAAGTTCTAGAAGCGGTTGCATGAGACTTTGGGTACTAGGCTGGAATTTAGTACAGCTTTTCATCCGCAGACAGATGGACAGACTGAGAGAGTCAATCAGATTTTGGAGGATATGCTGAGAGCTTGTGCGCTAGATTATGGATCTAGTTGGGACGATAATTTGCCATATGCAGAATTTTCTTACAATAATAGCTATCAGACCAGTTTGAAGATGGCACCTTTCGAAGCTGTCGGGGAAACTGATCCACGAACACCTATGGGGATCGGCGGACCGAGCCCCTTTCGATTCGGTGAGGGCGGAGGTTGAACAAAGAGCGGATCGAGGCAGTACACGCGGGCAGTTTTACCCAGCTTCGGGCCGCACGGATGCGTAAAACCCTACTGCTGCTTGTTTGTGTGTATTGAATTCTTGCTCAGGAGCGATGGACGCTATCAGACTGAGCGTGGGAGTGTTTTTGGTGTTTCGAATGAGCCGAACCGGCCGAACCCCTTCTACGTTGCGCTTGGGCCTCCTTTTATACTTTAAAGGGGTCACCGACAGGTGGCAACGTAGACTAGAAGGGTAAAAATGGAAAAGGATGCGGTAGGTGCAGCTACCGCTACTGTGGATACAGTGCACCCTACCTAACTCTGACGGCAAGGGACAAGGTCATTTAATGCCTGTCTGAGTTGCCTAAACAGTGCAAAAACTGACCGTTAGGAGTGCCACCGTTTGCCACGATGGCCTTCTCTTCATCTCCGCTTGCCACCACGTACCCCTGGCTGCACAGCCTCCTGCCACGTGTGCTTGGGAGAGTCCTAGAGCGACACGTTAGCAGGTGTGCTGGAGCGCGGGCACGAAGTGGGGGTTTCCCGCGGCAAGCTCCTTGCCGCGGTCGTCGTCTTGTCGTGTTTGGGAGCTTGTCGCTCGCCGGATCTTGCCGGGACATGCGGTGCATCACGGCAAGTTTTCTTGGTATGCCTTGAGCGGCCTTCCCAGCAAGCTCCTCTTGCCGGGGTCTTGTCTCTTCCCGGCAAGATCCTCTTGCCGGGGCCTTGGTTGGCCTTCCCGGCAAGCTCCTCTTGCCGGGGCCTTGGTTTGAGTACTTTGTTCTTGAATGGTCTTCAAGGGAACCACAGAGGGTCTTGGCAGTCACCCGGCAAGCCTTGCCGCGGGATGCTGCGACCGCCCGTGCACAAGTTCGGGGTACTAGGGTACCCCTACTCTAGTACACCGACAGGAGCCCCCGGGCCTGGGCCATACACGGTACCGAGCGCTGTTGGGCCAGGCCCAAAACAGTGCACGGGCACGCGCGGCCTAGGTCACGCCGCATATCTCTCCGCTCTGTATCCACCGCACCCCCCACAACAGCACGCGTCAAACGCGGCGTCGTGGGTGAAGCGGGCGGCGTGCGCGGGGCTAAGCCCCTCGAGCATGCGTCAGGCCACGATGATGGAGACGGTTCACGCCCTCCTCCCTAAACGGAGGTAGGCGTGGGGGCGTGGTGCATTTACTGGACGGGGCCGGTGCACGGTTTTCGGGACGCCCACTCCCCGCGATCACGGGGCGGAGCGAGGCCGCCTCATCCGTCGCCTTGGTTCTGCATCCCCGCCACGCGGCTCCCATGCGCTTGGGGTCGCGGACGGTGGAAGTGGGAAACTGGGCCGTCGCGAGCCGAGGCAACGGGTTGGCCCCGACTCCCTGCTCTTCCCGTGCCTTGATTCGCTGAGCGGGGCGGCCGAGCCCCCACCTCTCTCCTTTATAAAGAGCGGGAGGGGAGCACAGAAACCCGCACTTTCTCATCTCCTCCTTTTCTTCAGCTTCTGCTCCCCTTTCTCTCATCCGCCATGGAGAAAGGGAACCCAGGCCCTTCATCGGTGGCGGCGAGGGTCGCTGCCAGACAGCGCATCTCTCCCTCTCCCGCGCCCGTGGTGGCAGAGCCAGCCATAAGGGGAAGAGGGAGGGGGCGAGGTCGCGGACAAGGTCGAGGACGAGGTCGAGGCGCTCGGGGAAGAGGCGGGCGGGGCGGCGCGCCAGCTTCGCCTCCGCCGGCGGCTCCTCCCCCCACGGCGGTCCATATAGGGGACGACCCTTGCGAGTTCTTCGTCAAGCTGCGCCGGGCGCCTCGTCGTCGCCTCCGGCTTCCAGCTCCGTTTGCAAGCGCGATGGAGTTGGACCCGCCCGAGACACTGAGACTGCACATGAGGGGCTGTGGGATCAGCGGCACGCGAGTCCGCGTTGTATTCCCAGCCCCTAATGTGATGTATCTTGATCGAGGGTGGAAGACGTTCGCCTGTATCCACAGCCTGATGGAGGGGTTTACCCTCCATTTTAAGTTGATGGAGGGCGATCTCCTCTCCGTCAAGGTCTTCGGGTGCTTCGGCACTCGGGCGAAGTGCTGCGTGGACAGCTCCTCCGATAGCGAAGGCTCCTCCTCGAGCGAGAGTGACGAGGAGGAGAGCGACAGCGACGATGAGGGTAGCGGGCGGCAGGGTGGCGGTTCCGACTAGGCGTCGGGCGCCGCTTCGCGCGGCACCGGTGACCCCATCATCCGCGTCGCCGGCTTCTTGAACTCCCCGGGGTCGTCTCCTTGGGCGGCTGGCGTAGGGAGGCTGCGGAAGGGGAAGAGGGCTGGCGACAAGGCCGTCAGGTCGGAGTACGAGGGCGTGGTGCCCTCGACAGCGTGCTGACGTCCTGCCGCCCCGTCTTCGAGCCCTGCTTCCAGCGTCGCCATCGCCGTCCAGCCTTCGGACGGCCCCTGGGATGTTCTCTCGGTGTCTTGTGGCACCCGTAGCTGGCCTAGGCGCTCCTTTTGCCCTTTTCGCCTCCTTGACCTGCCTCCTGAAGAGAGGGACAGGAAAGGGATTACGGGCATCTTATCTTTTTAATTTGTAAGCCTTCGGGCCTTAGCTGTATCTAAAACTTGTAATCCTCTCTTTCATGTTTTCCATCCTCTATGGACTGTACCTGAGTGGGATGTTTTTTAATGAAAAGGGGATGCTTGCCGGGTTATTTGTCTCGCGAGTTGAACCCACGCCAAGGAGCAAATCCTTGGTATCCCTCGGACAGACATTTCATCTCCCGGCAACAGGCCCTGCCGCCTTCCCACGTCGCTCGACCTTTCTCACGCCTTTGACGGAGGCGGGAACGAGGTGGGTGCGGTCTCCTCGTTTCTTCCCCTTGCTGCCGCGACTACGACCAAACTTGGCCCCGGGAACGAGCCCCAGGGCCTAGAGTTGAGGGAGCACGGCAGTTTTCGGGAAGAAACGCGGTTTCGCATTCCCCAGTCCATAAGAGGATGCATGATGAGGGATGAAAGACTTATCTGATATTGCAGCCCCCGGCAACTCTGGTTTGCCGTGGACGATTCTTGGCACTCGCAGCCACCAGCGATACTGGCTTGCCGGGGCCCAGGTGCCGGCGGCTAGTGTAGCCCTGGTTTTCGTTACACCGACAGTTGCCGGGAGGTCTTATGTTTCTCGCGGAGACTTTTGACGTTCTCGACGCCGGCTTCCGGCAAGCTCGTCGCCAGGAAGGCTTTTATCTTCAGCAGAGAACTTTGACGTTCTCGATGCCGGCTTCCGGCAAGCTTGTTGCCAAGAAGGCTTTTATCTTCGGCAGAGAACTTTGACGTTCTCGATGCCGGCTTCCGGCAAGCTTGTTGCCAAGAAGGCTTTTATCTTCAGCAGAGAACTTTGACATTCTCGATGCCGGCTTCCGGCAAGCTTGTTGCCAGGAAGGCTTTTATCTTGGGCAGAGAACTTTGACGTTCTCGATGCCGGCTTCCGGCAAGCTTGTTGCCGAGAAGGCTTGTGGCGAAGAACTCCGTTGTTCTTGACACCGGCTCCCGGCAAGATCGTTGCTGGAAAGGCTTATGGCGAAGAACTTCGTCGTTCTTGACACCGGCTCCCGGCAAGATCATTGCCGGAAAGGCTTATGGCGAAAAACTTCGTCGTTCTTGACACCGGCTCCCGGCAAGATCGTTGCCGGAAAGGCTTATGGTGAAGAACTTCGTCGTTCTTGACACCGGCTCCCGGCAAGATCGTTGCCGGAAAGGCTTATGGCGAAGAACTTCGTCGTTCTTGACACCAAAAAGATTGGTCCTAAGGGCGTTGCCAGCCCCCGGGCCATAACTGCGTTTAAACATGACAAGTGATTAGCATCTGAAGTGCACTTAACTCGCTTGCGAATTTTGACTTTTGCTGCATATTCCCTATGCCTGCTGGAATGCTTTCCGGTGCGTACGATCCAGCCAGCAGCGCTTGAGGGAACGGGCCCTTAGCGGCTATTCGGGAACATCGCCTCCTGGAAAGGTTTACCTTCTTGGTTCTAGCGCAACCGCACAAGTTGCCGAGCGGACTCGAGGCAACATGGAGCGCAACTAGCCCCGAGAAGGCTCCTTGGCATACAGGTCTATGGAGAAATCTCAAATAAATAGTGCATGCTATCTTCCTGTTCAACCTCTCTTTGTACGTTCACCCTACGCTTTTAGGGAACTTGTCGGCGCAGGCACCTTAGCCGCGAGCGCTGAGTGCGGGACGTCAGCAGCCTGCTGGCGGTGCCGCTACCGACAAGAAACCTTGTCGCAACTAGTCGCAGCTCACTTAAGTTGTTGAGCGGACTCGAAACAAAGTAAGGGCGCAACTAGCTACGAGTTGATTCCTCCGCGCACAGGTTTTCCATACAAAGAACAAGATCTCCGAGGCGGATAACCTTATATAGAAAGGAAATATCTAAAGTTTCGCATGACTTAGCTTTTCTGTTGCCGCACTGGCGTCGTTCTTTTGCTCGCCTGCTTCTTAGGAGCCATGATGATGAAGAACAGCTGAGCCTTGACGTGGACGGAACAGCTGCCGCCGAAGTCTCCCCCTACCTGGCGCGCCAAAGATGTTGGGGAAACTGATCCACGAACACCTATGGGGATCGGCGGACCGAGCCCCTTTCGATTCGGTGAGGGCGGAGGTTGAACAAAGAGCGGATCGAGGCAGTACACGCGGGCAGTTTTACCCAGCTTCGGGCCGCACGGATGCGTAAAACCCTACTGCTGCTTGTTTGTGTGTATTGAATTCTTGCTCAGGAGCGATGGACGCTATCAGACTGAGCGTGGGAGTGTTTTTGGTGTTTCGAATGAGCCGAACCGGCCGAACCCCTTCTACGTTGCGCTTGGGCCTCCTTTTATACTTTAAAAGGGGTCACCGACAGGTGGCAACGTAGACTAGAAGGGTAAAAATGGAAAAGGATGCGGTAGGTGCAGCTACCGCTACAGTGGATACAGTGCACCCTACCTAACTCTGACGGCAGGGGACAAGGTCATTTAATGCCTGTCTGAGTTGCCTAAACAGTGCAAAAAGTGACCGTTAGGAGTGCCACCGTTTGCCACGATGGCCTCCTCTTTATCTCCGCTTGCCACCGCGTACCCCTGGCTGCACAGCCTCCTGCCACGTGTGCTTGGGAGAGTCCTAGAGCGACACGTTAGTAGGTGTGCTGGAGCGCGGGCACGAAGTGGGGGTTTCCCGCGGCAAGCTCCTTGCCGCGGTCGTCGTCTTGTCGTGTTTGGGAGCTTGTCGCTCGCCGGATCTTGCCGGGACGTGCGGTGCATCGCGGCAAGTTTTCTTGGTATGCCTTGAGCGGCCTTCCCGGCAAGCTCCTCTTGCCGGGGTCTTGTCTCTTCCCGGCAAGATCCTCTTGCCGGGGCCTTGGTTGGCCTTCCCGGCAAGCTCCTCTTGCCGGGGCCTTGGTTTGAGTACTTTGTTCTTGAATGGTCTTCAAGGGAACCACGGAGGGTCTTGGCGGTCACCCGGCAAGCCTTGCCGCGGGATGCTGCGACCGTCCGTGCACAAGTTCGGGGTACTAGGGTACCCCTACTCTAGTACACCGACAGAAGCTTTGTACGGAAGGAGGTGCAGGACACCGTTGTCATGGGACGAAGTTGGAGACCGCCAGTTGTTTGGACCAGATTTGATTAAGGAGTCTGAACAGAAAGTGAAGTTGATTCGCGATAGGCTCAAGGTAGCCCAGTCCAGGCAGAAGAGCTACGCAGATTCTAAATGCAAGGAGACAGTTTACGAAGTTGGAGACAGAGTTTATCTTCGAGTATCCCCACTTCGAGGGATTAAACGCTTTGGAGTTAAGGGGAAGTTAGCGCCACGATTTGTAGGACCATATCGAGTTTTGGAGCGTATGGGAGAAGTGGCTTACAAGTTGGAATTGCCAGAAGGATTGGCCGGAGTGCATGATGTGTTTCACGTTTCTCAATTGAAGAAGTATCACGCGGAGATGGCTGACATACCTTTGAGAGACACAGTGCCATTAGAAGCAATTCAGTTGGATAATAATTTGACCTATGAGGAGAAACCAGTCAAGATTCTTGAGTTTGCCAGTCGAGTTACTCGTAGCAAGGTTATCAAGTTTTGCAAAGTTCAGTGGAGCCACCACACGGAGGATGAAGCCACCTGGGAGCGAGAGGAAGATTTGCTCAAAGACCACCCTCACCTATTTTCTAGCCAACCCGAATCTCGAGGGCGAGATTCATCTTAAGGGGGGTAGGTTTGTAACATCCCAAATTTTCAATTTGGAATGTTATACATTAGGTCATCATGCATATCATATTTTATTTTGCTTTTGGTTTTGATCCTAGAAAATCCTAAGCAACTCAAGGACCCAAGGAGAGAGTTGGGGATTTCGTTATTTACATATTTGAGTTTTCTCAAATTATGTAAATAGGATCATTTGATTTTATTTATTTTATCATCAATTATTTCTATTACAAAAATATAAGAGGGAATAAAATGACTTTCCCAAAATATAGAAATATTGAGGATTTAATAAAAAAATCAAATAAGATTTATTTCGGAGTTTTTCGGTATTTTATTTGATTTTAGGAAAAATGTGCGTTTTTCAAAGTTGTAGTTTGGGCCCAGATAAATGTTCACTTTATCGGGCTTGATTTTAGGAACCCGGCAAAATTTATTTCGTGATTTTTGGAGTCCGTTTAGTATTTCTTTTTATTTTTCTTCCGAGCGGAATTTAAAAAAAAACACGCGAACCGACTACGGGCCGTATTCGGCCTGGACTCCGCCGGCCTAGGCTATATAAGCCGCCACCCCGGGGCCCGAATAGCCCAACCGCCACCGCCTAAACCCTAACCCTAGCCCCAGCCCCGCCGCACCTAGCCGCCGCCGCCCGCCGCCGGAGCCGCGCGACTTTCGAGGTTCGCCGCCGCCTCGTTTTCCGTGCAGTTTTTAAAAAAAAATTATGTTCGTCGTTTTCCTTTTTCGTCGGATTTTCCGCGGTTATTTTCCGATCGCGATTTCTGATCCGATTTTCGTTTTAGTATAACTTTACGCTCGTTTATCGGAATCACGCGATTCAAGCGCCTGGAGTTTCGTCTCGAAACCCTCTTTCCGAATAATCAACTTAAACAAGGTTTTGCTACTGTAAAATTTGCCCTAGATCCAGATTACTAGAACGAAGTTGTTTTCTTTCGCTGTTTGATTTCTTTCGCTTCGCTTCGTTCGATTTGATTTTCCTTTTGCCAACCAGGGTTCTTAAGTTGAACTTCTGGTTAGATCTTCTATTTGAGTTTTACCTGTGCATTAGATGAGTACTTATTGTATGCTTGATGTTTGTCTGCGATAGAATACCCGGAGTGCGCCGCTTGTTACTTCGAATCTCTAGGTTTCGCGGATCATCAGCAAGGCAAGTAACACTTTGATCATACCTTTTCTACAACCCAGTTTTATTGCATTGGATCAATCCTCACACATTGCATGATTAGGATCTAATTAAACTGTGGGATGGGAAGTAGATGAGGTAGTACCTATTACCTGTTTATTATGAAACCTTTGGGAGTTACTTCTACGTTTGCTCATTATGCCATGCTATGCTAGTAGACGTGGATTGGGTGAGTGATATCCATGACAGATGTGAGATTGATAATTAAGGGTTTATCTAAGGTGGCAACCTAACACACATCTGGGTGGATTGAGGCACCTAGGGTTACCAGGACTTGCCTGTTTTTCTTTGGACCGCCACCCAGGCTCAAAGGGATCATGAGATTATTCATACTAGAAACTTCCGTGTGCAGCCACAAGCCATTATGATCTGGCATAGTTGACTAAGTTGTGCGAACTCTTACGGGTAGACTAGCAGATGTAGGGGAAAGTAGGTGTACCAGTCTACCCACATGTAAGGTGCTAGCGCTTCTGAAAGACTATGTCTCGGTGATCCGTCTTCTCAAACACCCTGCAGTGCGAGAAACCAAACGGAGGCGATCGAGTCTTGTGGGGAAAAGTGCGCAAACCTCTGCAGAGTGTAATAAACTAATCATGGTTAGCCGTGTCCCCGGTTATGGACATCTTGAGTATCTAGTACCTGGATTATCATGTGAATCTCAACATGTTACTCTAAATTAGTTTTGATTGGTTGTAATGTTACTTAATTGGGATTGAGGATGCTGTCAACCATTCTCAATGTTTAACAACCACCATGATAGTAATTAATTTATTCCTTTGAAGTAGGGAAAAATTGGCTTTACGCAAAAACTGTAACCATAGAGCTTTCTACCAGCCAAATATGCACATAGTATAGCTGTTGCATTCCATTACTCTCTATGTGTTACCTTGCCAGCATATTCCATGTGCTGACCCGTTTCGGGCTGCAACGTTAATGTTGCAGACTTTTCAGACGACGATTGAGGAGTTTTAGGTCGTGGTTCTATACTCAGTGATGCCGTTGGAGTTGATGGACTCACTTATCTTCCAAGCCTTCCGTTGTTATCGTTATTAGATGGCCTTAAGCCATATTTATTGTAATAAGTTCTCTTTTGAGACACTCGATGTAATAAGTGTGTGATTGCTACTCTGCTATAAATCCTCCGAGTACTATGTGGTGTCAGCATTACTGATCCAGGGATGACACCGGAGCACAGAGATCAGACTGTTTGAGGTCTGGTCGCTACAGTTTACCTTAATACTTTTGTTGTAGTTGCGGATGCTTGCAATAGGAGTTAATCATAAGTGGGAAGCTTGTCCAAGTAAGGACAACACCCACGCACCGGTCCACCCACATATCAAATTATCAAAGTACCGAACGCGAATCAGATGAACGTGATGAAAACTAGCTTGACGATAATTCCCATGTGTCCTCGGGAGTGCTTTACTTCATATAAGAGTTTGTCCAGGCTTGTCCTTTGCTACAAAAATGATTGGGCCATCTTGCTGCACCTTATTTAGTTATATTACTTGCTACTCATTACAAATTACCTTATCACAAAACTATCTATTACCGATAATTTCAGTGCTTGCAGAGAATACCTTACTTAAAACTGCTTATCATTTCCTTCCGCTCCTCGTTGGGTTCGACACTCTTACTTATTGAAAAGGCTATGATAGATCCCCTATACTTGTGGGTCATCAAGACTCTTTTCTGGCGCCGTTGCCGGGGAGTGAAGCGCCTTTGGTAGGTGGAATTTGGTAAGGAAAAATTTATATAGTGTGCTGAAATTTACTGTCACTTGTTACTATGGAAAGTAATCCTTTGAGGGGCTTGTTCGGGGTATCTTCACCCCGACCGGTAGAAAAATAGTTGCGCCTTTGGTAGAGAAAATAGTCATGCCTTTGGTAGGTGGAATTTGGTAAGGAAAAAATTTATATAGTGTGCTGAAATTTACTGTCACTTGTTACTATGGAAAGTAATCCTTTGAGGGGCTTGTTCGGGGTATCTTCACCCCGACCGGTAGAGAAAATAGTTGCTCCTCAACTTACTGGACCTACTGAAAATTAAATTTTTACTTAGAAATTCCTTCGGGTATGATAGAGAAACTGCTAGCTAATCCTTTTGCAGGAGATGGAACATTGCATCCCGACTTACACTTAATCTATGTGGATAAAGTTTGTGGATTATTTAAGCTTGTAGATATGCCCGATGATGTTATCAAGAAGAAGGTCTTCCCTTTATCTTTGAAGGGAGATGCATTGACATGGTATAGGCTATGTGATGATATGGGATCATGGGACTATAAGCGATTGAAATTGGAATTTCACCAGAAGTTTTATCCTATGCATCTTGTTCATCATCATCGTAATTATATATATAATTTTTGGCCTCGCGAAGGAGAAATCATCGCTCAAGCTTGGGGGAGGCTTAAGTCAATGTTATATTCATGCCCCAATCATGAGCTCTCAAGAGAAATGATTATTTAAAATTTTATGCTCGGCTTTCTGACAACAATCGCTCCATGCTCGATACTTCTTGTACTAGTTCCTTTATGATGAACACTATTGAATTCAAATGGAATTTATTGGAGAGAATTAAACGCAACTCTGAAGATTGGGATCTCGACGAAGGTAAGGAGTCAGGTATAACACCTAAGTTTGATTTTGTTAAATCTTTTATGGATACCGATGTTTTCCGTAAATTTAGCACTAAAATATGGACTTGACTCTGAGATAGTAGCTTCTTTCTGTGAATCCTTTGCTACTCATGTTGATCTCCCTAAGGAGAAGTGGTTTAAATATAATCCTCCCATTGAAACAAAAGTAGTTGCACCTATTAAAGTTGAAGAAAAAACTATGACTTATGATGATCCTGTTGTTCCCACTGCTTATGTTGAGAAACCACCTTTCCCTGTTAGAATAAAGGGTCATGCTAAAGCTTCAACTGTGGTTCGTAAAAGTAATATTAGAACTTATACACCTCCTGAGAAAGTTAAATTTGAGTCTAATATTGCTATTGTTAAAGATCTCTTGGCTGATAATATCGATGGGCATGTTATTTATTTCTGTGATGAGACTGCTAGAATTGCTAAACCTGGTGCTAAAGATAAACATAGACCTGTGGTAGGCATGCCTGTTATTTCTGTTAAAATAGGAGATCATTGTTATCATGGCTTGTGTGATATGGGTGCTAGTGCTAGTGCAATACCTATTTCCTTATACAAAGAAATTATGCATAATATTGCACCAGCCGAGATAGAAGATATCGATGTTACCATTAAGCTTGCTAATAGAGATACTATTTCACCAATTGTGATTGTTAGAGATGTTGAAGTCGTGTGTGGGAAGGTTAAATATCCTGCTGAGTTTATTGTTCTTGGTTCCCCACAAGATAGCTTTTGTCCCATTATATTTGGTAGACCCTTCTTGAATACTGTTAATGCTAAGATAGATTGCGAGAAGGATGTTGTTACTATTGGTTTGGATGATATGTCTCATGAGTTTAATTTTTCTAAATTTTGTAGACAACCCAGTGATGAAGAATTGCCTAGTAAAGATGAAATTATTGGTCTTGCTTCTATTGTTGTGCCTCCTAATGATCCTTTAGAACAATATTTGCTAGACCATGAGAATGATATGTTTATGAATGAAATAAGGGAAATAGATGAAGTATTCTTTAAACAAGGACCCATTCTGAAACACAATTTGCCTCCACCCAAGGGTGATCCCGTGTTTGAGCTTAAACCATTACCTGATACTCTTAAATATGCTTATCTTGATGAAAATAAGATATAATTCTGTTATTATTAGTGCTAACCTTTCAGAGCAGGAAGAAGAAAAAATATTGAAAACTCTGAAGAAGCAACGTGCTGCTATTGGATATACTCTTGATGATCTTAAGGGCATTAGTCCCACTCTATGTCAACACAAAATAAATTTGGAGAAAGACGCCAAACCAGTTATTGATCACCAATGACGGCTGAATCCTAAGATGAAAGAAGTGGGAAGAAAGGAAATATTAAAGCTCCTTGAGGTAGGTATAATTTATCTCGTTGCTGATAGTCAGTGGGTAAGTCATGTCCATTGTGTCCCTAAGAAGGGAGGTATTACTGTTGTTCCTAATGATAAAGATGAATTGATTCCGCAAAGAATTATTACAGGTTATAGGATGGTAATTGATTTCCTTAAATTAAATAAGGCTACTAAAAAGATCTTTACCCCTTACCTTTTATTGATCAAATGCTACAAAGGTTATCCAGACATATACATTTTTGCTTTCTAGATGGTTACTCCGGTTTTTCTCAAATACCTGTGTCAGATGATGATCAAGCAAAGACCACTTTTACTTGCCCTTTCGGTAATTTTGCTTATAGACGTATGCCTTTTGGTTTATGTAATGCACCTGCTACCTTTCAAAGATGCATGATGGCTATATTTTCTGACTTTTGTGAAAAGATATGTGAGGATTTCATGGACGATTTCTCCGTTTATGGATCCTCTTTTGAAGATTGCTTGAGCAACCTTGATCGAGTTTTGCAGAGATGTGAAGAAACTAATCTTGTTCTGAATTGGAAGAAATGCCACTTTATGGTTAATGAAGGTATTGTCTTGGGGCATGAAATTTCTGAAAGAGGCATTGAAGTTGATAAAGCTAAAGTTGATGCTATTGAAAAGATGCCATGTCCCAAGGACATTAAAGGTATAAGAAGCTTCCTTGGTCACGCCGGTTTTTATAGGAGGTTCATTAAGGACTTCTCAAAAATTTCTCGGCCTCTGACTAATCTATTACAAAAAGATATTCCTTTTGTCTTTGATGATGATTGCGTAGAAGCATTTGAAATACTTAAGAAAGAATTGATTTCTGCACCTATTGTTCAGCCACCTGATTGGAATTTACCCTTTGAAATTATGTGTGATGCTAGTGATTATGTTGTAGGTATTGTTCTAGGGCAAAGAGTTGATAAGAAATTAAATCTTATTCAATATGCTAGTAAAACTCTAGACAATGCCCAGAGAAATTATGCTACTGCTGAAAAAGAATTTTTAGCAGTTGCTTTTGCTTGTGATAAGTTCAGACCTTATATTGTTGATTCTAAAGTAACTATTCACACTGATCATGCTGCTATTAAATACCTTATGGAAAAGAAAGATGCTAAACCTAGACTTATTAGATGGGTTCTCCTGCTACAAGAATTTGATTTTCATATTATTGATAGAAAGGGAGCCGAGAACCCCGTTGCAGACAACTTGTCTAGGTTAGAGAATATTCTTGATGACCCACTACATATTGATGATAGCTTTCCTGATGAACAATTAAATGTCATAAATGCTTCTCGTACTGCTCAATGGTATGCTGATTATGCTAATTATATTGTTGCTAAATTTATACCACCTAATTTCACATACCAGCAAAAGAAAAAGTTCTTCTATGATTTGAGACATTCATTAGTAGAAAACAGGGCTTTGGTCACAGGGCAATATTCACATTAGTCCCGGTTCAGTCACGAACCGAGACTAATGTGAGCATTGGTCCCGGTTCGTGCGGCTAAGGCATTTGTCCCGGTTCACCTGAGCCCTTTAGTCCCAGTTTGAGACACGAACCGAGACTAAAGGGTGCGATGCCCTTTAGTCCTGGTTTGTGTCTCAAACCGGGACTAAAGGTCCCATTTTCAAACTCTACCCCCCCTGTGGATCACCTTTTTGTTTTGAAAAAAGCAAAAGAAAATGATAAAAACTTCAAAATATAAAATCCTTCGAGAGGTAGTTATATTACTACGTCTACTAGTTAGGAAAATTTAAAAACATAAATTTGGACATGTTTTGCAAAAAATGTAGGGAAAATGTAAAACGGCTATAACTTTTGCATACGATGTCGGAAAAAAATGTATAATATATAAAAATGTTCAGAACGAAAATCCGCTTCTGATTTTGACTGCCTACGGCTTGTTTACAAATTTTTAGAATCCTCAAATTCTAAAAGGAAATAAAGTTATGCTCAAATTTCAGTTTTTTTTGTATTTTCGTTAAATCTGGTCAAACTATGGTCAAACTACTTATTCAAGAAGTATTAGTGTTATTAAATAATTATTCAAGAATATTAGTGTTACTAAATAATTATTTCATTTTTTTGAATTTTTGTCAAATCTGGTCAAATTGTGGTCTAACAATGGTCAAACTATGGTCAAACTACTTATTCAAGAAATATTAGTGTTACTAAATAATTATTTCGGTTTTTTTGAATTTTGGTTAAATCTGGTCAAACTGTGGTCAAACTATGGTCAAACTATTTATTCAAGAAATATTAGTGTTACTAAATAATTATTGTTTTGTACAATAATAGTTTCAAACTCAAACAGTGAAATGTGTGACTTCATGCTCAAGCTAAACTCCCGAGGGTTAATAGGATTGACATCTTACTATTGTTAGGAAAACAACAAGTGCAGACTTGGAAACGAAGGAGAATAGAACCCGAAAGTTAAGCATGCTCAGGCTGGTGTAGTGAGAGGGATGGGCGACCGGTCGAGAAGTTAGATGATTTAGAATGATGAGGGGTGATTAGAGATTAGAGGTTAAATTGAGCAGTGATGAGGGGTGGGTGATTAGAGATTAAGTTATAAAATAATTCAGAAATTTGAAAATCGTGAAAAAAATTCAAAAAAAAATTACCTTTAGTCCCAATTGATGTTACCAACCGGGACTAAAGGTGGAGTTGGTGGAGCTCTAGCCAGCGGCCAGGTGGAGGGCCTTTAGTCCCGGTTCATGTAAAACCGAGACTAAAGGGGGGGGGCTTTAGTAACGACCCTTTAGCCCCGGTTCGAAAATCGGGACTAAAGGCCCTTATGAACCGGGACTAATGACACTTTTTCTAGTAGTGATTACTTCTGGGATGACCCACATCTTTATAAAGAAGGAGTAGATGGTATTATTAGACGTTGTGTACCTGAGCATGAACAGGTACAAATTCTACACAAGTGTCACTGTGACGCCCCCGATTCAATCGTTCACTAATCATACACGCAAATGTGTACGATCAAGATTAGGGACTCACGGGAAGATATCACAACACAACTCTACGAATAAAATAAGTAATACAAGCATCATATTACAAGCCAGGGGCCTCGAGGGCTCGAATACAAGAGCTCGATCATAGACAAGTCAGCGGAAGCAACAATATCTGAGTATAGACATAAGTTAAACAAGTTGCCATAAGATGGCTAGCACAAACTGGGATACAGATCGAAAGAGGTGCAGGCCTCCTGCCTGGGATCCTCCTAAACCACTCCTGGTCGTCGTCAGCGGCCTGCACGTAGTAGTAGGCGCCTCCCGAGTAGTAGCAGTCGTCATCGACAGTGGCGTCTGGCTCCTGGACTCCAACGTCTGGTCGCAACAATCCGATATAGAAAGGGGAAAAGGGAGGAGCAAAGCAACCGTGAGTACTCATCCAAAGTACTCGCAAGCAAGGAGCTACACTACATATGTATGCATCGGTATCAAATGGGAAAGGGGTAACATATGTGGACTGAACTGCAGAATGCCAGAATAAGAGGGGGATAGCTAGTCCTATCGAAGACTATGCTTCTGGCAACCTCCATCTTGCAGCATGTAGAAGAGAATAGATGGTAAGTTCACCAAGTATCATCGCATAGCATAATCCTACCCGGTGATCCTCCCCTCGTCGCCCTATGAGAGAGCGATCACCGGTTGTATCTGGCACTTGGAAGGGTGTGTTTTATTAAGTACCCGGTTCTAGTTGTCATAAGGTAAAGGCACAACTCCGGGTCGTCCTTTTATCGAGGGACACGACTATTCGAATAGATTAACTTCCCTGCATGGGTGCACCATATTTCCCAACACGCTCGACCCCCTTTGTCCGGACACACTTTTCTAGTTCATGCCCGGTCTCGGAAGATCATCACTTCGCAGCCCTACCTAGGCACAACAGAGAGGTCAGCATGCCGGTTTAAATCCTATGGCTCAGGGGTCTGGGCCCATCGCCCATTGCACACCTGCACGTTGCATACGCGGCCGACGAGCAGACCTAGCCTCCCTTATACAAGAGAAGGCGTTCCAATCCAACCTGGTGCGTGCCGCTCAATCGCTGACGTCAAGAAGGCTTCGGCTGATACCACGACGTCGAGTGCCCATAACTGTCCTCGCGTAGTTGGTTAGTGCATATAGGCCAGTGGCCAGACTCAGATCAAATACCCAGATCTCGTTAAGCGTGTTATTTTGAAGTAACCGCGAACGCCGACCAGGGCCAGGCCCACCTCTCTCCTAGGTGGTCTCAACTTACCCTGTCGCTTCGCCACAAAGGTTCACTCAGAGGGGCCGTCCGGACAAACGTCCTTTTAGATCCAATCCGTGAATCACTCGCGGGTACTCTACGAGCTGACCCGACTTTAGTCACCACAAGTATCATATAATTTGTATATAAGTATATGCCCGTGATCACCTCCCGAGTGATAACGGCCCGATAGTATAGCATGGCAGACGGACAAGAATGTAGGGCCACTGATGATAAACTAGCATCCTATACTAAGCATTTAGGATTGCAGGTAAGGTATCAATAACTGTAGCAACAATGCCAGGCTATGCATCAGGCTAGGATTAACAGAAAGCAGTAACCTGCTACACTACTCTAATTCAACCAGTAGAGAGAAGAGTAGGCGATATCTGGTGATCAAGGGGGGGGGGGCTTGCCTGGTTGCTCTGGCAAGTAGGGGTCGTCAACAACGTAGTCGATCGAGGCACCAGCAGCGGCGTCAGTCTCGTTGTCTACCCGAGAGAAGAGGGGGAAGAAACAGTGAATACAATGCAAATAGATGCATACCGATGCATGACATGACAAGTAGCGGTGCTAGGGGTGCCCTAACGCGGTATGAGGTGATACCGGTGAAGGGGAGAAACATCCGGGAAAATAGCCCCGGTGTTTCGCGTTTTCGGACAGATGAATCGGAGGGGGGGAAGTTGCGTGTTCGCTATGCTAGGGATGCGTGGCGGATGGAAGGGCTGCTTATCCGGATTGGTCTCGTCGTTCTGAGAAACTTTCATGTACAAAGTTTTTTCATCCGAGTTACATATTATTTTATATTAATTTTCTAAAGTTTTAACAATATTCTAGAATTATTATATTTAGCTTAAACCGAATTGACCACCGATTCGTCTCGTCAAAAGGATAGGTGTGGCCCACATGTCATAGACTCTAAACCTAACTTATCTAAAAAGAGGGCCTACATGTCATCTACTACTAGAGTAACTTAGCACTAATAAAACTAGCTAATGAGCAAAAATAATCCTAAAACTAATCCATCTATTTAAATTAGACCTAAACTAATTTTGGGGCAGCCCCACACACATGGCACATCGGCCACACACACTCACACGCTGCACAAATATCACACACACACACACTCCTACACAGCACACACACACTTTGCTTTGGGGCAGCCCTACACACATGGGCACACCGGCCACACACACGCTGTACACACATCTACAGAATACACACACAAAGCATGTAGCTAGGAGTTACTTCTGTTCCCTTTTAACAAAACAAAGCATTTTGCGATTTTAATAGGATTTAATCCAGGCATCAAAGGGATTTGGTCTAGTGGGATAAAATGGAGTTCGTCATGCAAACTTTCTACTCATATTATTTTTGCCCAAATTAGTAGTTGGTTAGCCACCGTTTAGGGACTCTCTAGAGTGTTAGTCATTGTAAAACTAGAAAAGCTAGCTAGTAACTACAAAGTACAGTAAGCAGCGGCAGTAGTAGGATGCAGCAGCAACGCTAGTAGCAACGCATAGCAACAACAAGTAGAGAAGTAAGTAGCAGCAGCAGCGTAGGAGCAGGCTGCGGCGGCTCGCAGGGGCGGCTGGGAGCACGGCAACGCGGGGGCGGACGCGTGCGTCGAGGCGCAGCCGGGCGCAAGGCAAGGCGCGACGAGGAGGTGCTATGGGCGCACTGCGAGGAGCAGAGGCGCGGGGATGAGCGGGCGAGCTTGCTCTCGGACGCAATGCGTCGGCCATGGCGGCCAGGCTCGCGAGGACGACGATACGGTGACGGATCGAGCAAGGAAAAGAGGGGGATGGGGAGAGGAGCTCACCAGGGGGCGGATGGTATTCTCGGGGAGGCCGGGGACAGGCCGGAGAGGCTCGGGGAGGACCGGAGGATCTGAACGACGCGGCGGGATGGCGGCGACCGAAACAGGGGAAGATGCCCGATCCGGCGATGACGACCTCCGCGGCTCGAGCTTGCGGGCGAGGACGGTGTGGACGAGCGAGGCGGGGCTCCTGGTAGGTTCTCCCGCGGCGGAGAGCTCGTTGGTCGTGGTGACGACGACGCAGCGGTGGTGACGCGGCGATCTCGCGCGGGGCGAAGAGAGCGGGCGAGGGAGAGGGAGATGGGGGATTTGGGGGCTAGGGTTCCAAAGGGGACGGAGGCTGCTGGGGGCGCCCTTAACCAACAGGGGTAGCCGCGGGATAGCCGGCACCTGACCGGGGCGCCATGGATGTCCGCCATGGCTCCCTGCTCCTGTAGCGAGATTGGGGATGACCCCAGTTGGACTGGGCCTGCTCTTGCACACTTGAGGTCCAGCCCAACAGTAGTTAGGTTTTGTTTTCTATTTTCCTATTTTATTCTCTACTTTTATTTAATTTAGCAACTAAGTGATTTTTGTTAAATGTGAAAAATGGGCATCTAAATTCTATGCAATATTTTGAGGAGGCTCACAAAGTTTGAGGTCAATTTGAATTGTATGAATAATCATTTATTTTGAAAAGACCATTTTATTTGCTGCTAGACCACTTATTAATTTCCTAAGAATTTATTTGTGACCCAGATGAAGTTGGTTTCAACATGTCAATGATCAGAGGAATTTATAGAATAACGCGAACATTTTTGTTTTGACATTTGAAAAATATTTATTGTTTGACTTTACTTTAAATTTGAATTTTGGTTTGAAATATTTCTGAATTGTTTTCCTTAGGGCATAGTAGTGATGACTTGGCATCATTAGTGGAGGGTTACTGTAGCTAAATTATCCGGGCGTCACAATTCTCCTCCACTACAAGAAATTTCGTCCCGAGATTTAAGAGGTGTTGTAAGGGGAAAAGATCTGGTTACGAAATTCTAACGAGTCTTCTCGGTCTTGGTTGCTCTTCTCTAAGAGGTCGATCCATTACGTTGATGTCTTTATTTCTCTGCTCCAGGTCATCATGATGAAGCCGGCATCCTTTCTTCAGGATCTCCATCGTACTTACGACAGAATAAGGGGTGGGTATTTCAGGAGAACGGACCTCTGCAAGGTTGACCATCTGGTTGATAACATCGGGGAAGGTGCCGGAAAGTAACTCTCGAATTGAAACTTCATAAAATATTGAGAGCAAAGTAAGGAGGTATCATGGGAAGTTTCGAGCGGGGAGGCAATTGTTCAATGCCTGAAACAAAGTGCGATATGGGTCGAGAGCAACGAGATTAAGTATTGTGTTTGTTACCAGAATAAATCACTAGGAAGGTGGCCCATGAACTACATACGAGGCCACACGCGAGGAACAACTTGGGAAACCGGGGGATGTGCAGGAGAGTCCGGTTTTGATCTTGTGGAACTGTGGGTTATGGGACCACCATGTGGGTTAAAAGTAGGAAGGCGATGACGTCTTACACGGTCATGATAGCAAGACATGTCAGAGGGTAGCCTGTCGAATATGTCGGCAACAACATCGGTACCATGGGCGAGGGTCGAAGAGAACCATTTTCATGCTCGTTGAACGAGGCGGACCAGTAGGCAAAGTTCTCGTCCATCGGTGGTTACCAAAATGTCATCAACAAAAGTAATAGGGTCTTTCTGACATAATTGTAGAACGAGGTGTTTACAAAAGCAGGAGAATAGTACTGCTTAGATCTTATAAACCACAAGCAACGTTAAACCAACCAATGGAAAAGAAAATATGATTATCAGATTAAACAGAACAACGGGAAGGAAAATGTGTTTAAACACATATTTCAAGGGTATATCCTTCCCAAAGACAAGCAGAGCATGATATCCATGACATGATATAATGTAGATAACTCTTTAGGTAAGGGGGAAAGAAATTTCATGACATTACACATGCAACGGTGTTTGGATAATTGATGAATAAAATTTAGAATTGTGCTTCAAATGTTCTTATTGAAAAAACGGAGTACCACAGACAAGCTTCGAGATAGCATTGACATGGTCACTGGATAAAGATCAGACTTTGGATACACATTGGATCCATCAGGAACAATTTATAGAATAAGCCTTACAATTTCCTCATGGAAGAATGGATAACCTTGCAGAAAAGGAATCTATAATAATAGGGCCTCCGGTTAGGTGTGCTAGGCACGACATCACCTTAACGGGTCCCGTAAAGATGTCGTAACTCCTGGAAATATGTTCCAACCATCATATTTGACCAAAATTCAGATCTAATTGGGGTCAAGATACCTCAAACTCAGGATGCGTGAGAAGAAGAGGTGCAACACAATTGACAAGACGACATTATAGAATTCTCGGGAAACAAACTATGGAAGCGAGTTCTGAAACAAGAGTTCATCATTTAACCAAGGAGAGGACGAGGAGGTAGCTGATGAACTCAGCGACAATTCATTGAGATTTTCAAAAGATGGATTTCCACACTTATGTGAACAAGGAGATAACATTTGTCAGATCAAATGATATAATGAGGTATGCTCGAGGAAAACATACACAGTTAAACGTTGGTTGTAAGGTGCACCCGAAAATATGGGCTTACGTAGCATGATCAATGTTAGAATGGTGATTCGATACCTAATGGTCTAATAATGAAATATCGACCATTAACTTGAAAGCAATAGGGTTGCTAGAAGTTTTGAAGTCGCACAACATGGTTCAATTGTCGGTTTTCCGGTTAGAAACATCACGGGGACCAAGGAGCGAACGGATATGGCAAGGAGTATCACTTGTATCAAGAATTCTTAAGAGGTGGTGAAATTCTCACGACATTCTTGACATAAAAGATGGTAATACTCCCAGGTAAAGAACAAATGCTGGATAGCAAGGGTCTCAAGGTATATCACAAAACACGAACAAGTTTGTGTTGAACGGAAGGCAATAAAGTGTTCGATGATAATACAAATCATCGAGGGCAAGGATGGTACTTCTCATCATGAATTCAATTGATATCCTAGAAAGGGTCAAAATGTTGATGATGATCACAACACACTTGTCGAGGGGGTTTCATGAGGATATAATCGATCATCAATGACATCAAGCAAAAGGAAGGGTGAATCGAAAGTTATCAGAACCATGGGTATGAAACAAACTCGAAATCAAGTTTGCTATTCAAGGAGAAATAATATGACAAGGAAGATCTACGTAAGATTAGCTCACTGTCGAAATTTGTGCTCCGTGAAGAAGGACCAGGTAGCACAGTTAAAAATTAGCCCAATAATGGTATAGCCGATCAGGCTAGGAATGACTTGAAGGATTATTAAACTCATAAGCAACGAAAATTAATTAGGGTTATCAAGCCAGAATGTTGAATCGGTTCACATATCGGTGTTCTCGGTTGACGACAGCCCAGAACCCAGAAAAATTGGAATCAGTGAGAAATAACAGTTAATGAAGAACCCATAAGAAGTTTATGCAGTCCCATGATATTATCAAGATATCATAGTGTAATACTCGACAATAGATCAAAGTAAAGGTTGGACAGGTTCAATGATCTGCACAAGACAAGTACTCCAACTTGTCCGAGAAATGGTATTAAGGAGAAAATATGGTCGGAACCTTGATTGCAAATGACCAAACATAGATACAGGACGAACTTATAACAAGGGGATTATTATCATTTACAAGAAGCTTCGATGATAAGTTTCACATAGGGTCCATGGGCATGAACGCAAAGGCTCAAGGTCGACTCCCACTTCTTCCATGCATAACCTTTAATTTTACTTCTAGCTTTTGATGAAGCTGTAGTGTAGAAATTTTATCTAGCAAAATACCAGAAGAGTATGACTCGTGAAAACCTTCGAGTCACACATAATAAGGCATAGGTTCAACCCGTCAAGGTATCGTGGAAACATATACCACAAGCTTCAACAGTAAATACCACCAGCTCGAAAACAGAGCATGGCTGAGAAAGCAGAGGATACAATTTACCAAAGGCTTTATATATCCGTGGAAAGGCTCACAAGGTTACTTGAATATGATGGACACCGTCGGATAATAATCCAACAAGAGGCCTAGTGGTCTACAAAGGAGTTGATTTGAGTATCGGTACTCTATCAAAGGAAGAAGGAATGCATGTGCATCGGATTATAGAAACAACTAACTAATCAAAGCTCAAATGCAAAGGAATTATGAATTCCAAGACAAGGGACCAGAAGCAATGCTCTGATTAGGGATGGATAAATTGAATATCCTTAGGGGTACAATCAATGGCGATTTGAGTGGTCGAGATCCAGCTCATGTCCGGAATGACGTCTGAATCGGAAGGATAAATTCCAGGGAACAACGGATGATTGTGTGCATTCACACACATGTTGAATCAAAAGGATCAGAATGACAATCACAAAGGTTTTTAAATTAAATTTCTAGACCAATGGAATTAACCGGAATGCAAGTATGCAAGAATTCCAGGAACAACATGCGGTTGAGGATTTTCGACAGATCAAATATTATTTCGAAGTCTTTTGCGAAACACAAGAACAACTGGGAATGAGTGGATACTTGATAAGTGCGAGGAATTATCCGTATGGGTATTTCTATGACAAGGAGCTACAAGGCAGTGGTACAAGGGATTCTTAAAAGTCGGAGAGCAATTCGATGCATCTTGTAACAACAAGAGAAATTCGGAGTAATTGTATGAACAAAAAGTGTATGTCGTTACCCATATGGATATATCGATAGTAGGGAATTGAAAAGCAGAGGACACAAGGGTCTCGGGAATGATCGAAGAGCATTTTCAAAATCTTCTGGTGCAGTAGACGATCGTTTGTGATAAGGGGCTCTCCGGGAGAAGTAGTTACGAGAACCTAGAGTCAGATTTAGTAAAATCATTTAACCCGAATAGAAGAGAGATCAGAGTCCCAGAGTATAGACCGAGGAGTAAAATATCCTAATACCACCCAAATGGCGATGTGGGCCCGTAAGGCACACAACCATGTTAGTAAAAGTTTTGCAATGTCTAGACTCGACTTCGGCCAAGGAGTGTGGAAGGGGGATTCCTACAGGCAGTCGGCTCTAATACCAACTTGTCACTCCCCTGATTCAATCGTACACTAATCATACACGCAAATGTGTACGATCAAGATTGGGGACTCACGGGAAGATATCACAACACAACTCTACGAATAAAATAAGTCATACAAGCATCATATTACAAGCCAGGGGCCTCAAGGGCTCGAATACAAGAGCTCGATCATAGACGAGTCAGCGGAAGCAATAATATCTGAGTACAGACATAAGTTAAACAAGTTGCCATAATATGGCTAGCACAAACTGGGATACAGATCGAAAGAGGCGCACGCCTCCTGCCTGGGATCCTCCTAAACTACTCCTAATCGTCGTCAGCGGCCTGCACGTAGTAGTAGGCGCCTCCCGAGTAGTAGCAGTCGTCATCGACAGTGGCATCTGGCTCCTGGACTCCAATGTCTGGTCGCAACAATCAGATATAGAAAGGGGAAAAGGGGGAGCAAAGCAACCGTGAGTACTCATCCAAAGTACTCGCAAGCAAGGAGCTACACTACATATGTATGCATTGGTATCAAATGGAAAAGGGGTAACATATGTGGACTGAACTGCGGAATGCCAGAATAACAGGGGGATAGCTAGTCCTATCGAAGACTACGCTTCTGGCAAACTCCATCTTGCAGCATGTAGAAGAGAATAGATGGTAAGTTCACCAACTATCATCACATAGCATAATCCTATCCGGTGATCCTCCCCTCGTCGCTCTGTGAGAGAGCGATCACCGGTTGTATCTGGCACTTGGAAGGGTGTGTTTTATTAAGTATCCGGTTCTAGTTGTCATAAGGTCAAGGTACAACTCCGGGTCGTCCTTTTACTGAGGGACACGGCTATTCGAATAGATTAACTTCCCTGCAGAGGTGCACCACATTTCCCAACACGCTCGATCCCCTTTGTCCGAACACACTTTTCTGGGTCATGCCCGGTCTCAGAAGATCAACACGTCGTAGCCCTACCTAGGCACAACAGAGAGGTCAGCACGCCGGTTTAAATCCTGTGGCGCAAGGGTCTGGGCCCATCGCCAATTGCACACCTACACGTTGCGTACGCGGCCGACGAGCAGACCTAGCCTCCCATATACAAGAGCAGGCGTTCCAGTCCAACCCGGCGCGCGCTGCTCAGTCGCTGACGTCAAGAAGGCTTCAGCTGATACCATGACGTCGAGTGCCCATAACTGTCCCCGCGTAGTTGGTTAGTGCGTATAGGCAGGTGGCCAGACTCAGATCAAATACCCAGATCTCGTTAAGCGTGTTATTTTGAAGTAACCGCGAGCGCCGACCAGGGCCAGGCCCACCTCTCTCCTAGGTGGTCTCAACCTACCCTGTCGCTCTGCCACAAAGGTTCACTCAGAGGGCCGTCCTGACAAACGTCCTTTCGTACCCAGTCCCTGAATCACTCGCGGGTACTCTACAAGCCGACCCGACTTTAGTCACCGCAAGTATCATATAATTCGTATATAAGTATATTCCCGTGATCACCTCCCGAGTGATAACGGCCCGATAGTATAGCATGGCAGACGGACAAGAATGTAGGGCCACTAATGATAAACTAGCATCCTATACTAAGCATTTAGGATTGCAGGTAAGGTATCAATAACTGTAGCAACAATGCCAGGCTATGCATCAGGCTAGGATTAACAGAAAGCAGTAACATGCTACACTACTCTAATGCAAGTAGTAGAGAGAAGAGTAGGCGATATCTGGTGATCAAGGGGGGCTTGCCTGGTTGCTCTGGCAAGTAGGGGTCATCAACAACGTAGTCGATCGAGGCACCAGCAGCGGCGTCAGTCTCGTAGTCTACCCGAGAGAAGAGGGGGAAGAAACACTGAATAGAATGCAAATAGATGCATACTGATGCATGACATGACAAGTAGCGGTGCTAGGGGTGCCCTAACGCGGTATGAGGTGATACCGGTGAAGGGGAGAAATATCCGGAAAAATATCCCCGGTGTTTTGCGTTTTCGGACAGATGAATCGGAGGGGGGGAAGTTGCGTGTTTGCTATGCTAGGGATGCGTGGCGGAGGGAAGGGATGCTTATCCGGATTCGTCTCGTCGTTCTGAGAAACTTTCATGTACAAAGTTTTTTCATCCGAGTTACATATTATTTTATATTAATTTTCTAAAGTTTTAACAATATTCTAGAATTATTATATTTAGCTTAAACCGAATTGACCACCGATTCGTCTCGTCAAAAGGATAGGTGTGGCCCACATGTCATAGACTCTAAACCTAACTTATTTAAAAAGAGGGCCTACATGTCATCTACTATTAGAGTAACTTAGCACTAATAAAACTAGCTAAGAAGCAAAAATAATCCTAAAACTAATCCATCTATTTAAATTAGACCTAAACTAATTTTGGGCAGCCCCACACACATGGCACATCGGCCACACACACTCACACACACGCTGCTTTGGGGCAGCTCTACACACATGGGCACACCAGCCACACACACGCTGTACACACATCTACAGAATACACACACAAAGCATGTAGCTAGGAGTTACTTCTGTTCCCTTTTAACAAAACAAAGCATTTTGCAATTTTGATAGGATTTAATCCAGGCATCAAAGGGATTTGGTCTAGTGGGATAAAATGGAGTTCGTCATGCAAACTCTCTACTCATATTATTTTTGCCCAAGTTAGTAGTTGGTTAGCCACCGTTTAGGGATTGTCTAGAGTGTTAGTCATTGTAAAACTAGAAAAGCTAGCTAGTAACTACAAAGTACAGTAAGCAGCGGCAGTAGTAGGATGCAGCAGCAGCGCTAGTAGCAACGCATAGCAACAATAAGTAGAGAAGTAAGTAGCAGCAGCAGTGCAAGAGCAGGCTGCGGCGGCTCGCAAGGGCGGCCGGGAGCACGGCAACACGGGGGCGGACGCGTGCGTCGAGGCGCAGCCAGGCGCAAGGCAAGGCGCGATGAGGAGCTGCTATAGGTGCACTGCGAGGAGCAGTCGCGGGGATGGGCGGGCGAGCTTGCTCTCGGACGCAAAGCGTCGGCCATGGCGGCCAGGCTCACGAGGACGACGATACGGTGACGGATCGAGCAAGGAAAAGAGGGGGATGGGGAGAGGAGCTCACCAGGGGGCAGATGGTATTCTCGGGGAGGCCGGGGACAGGCCAGAGAGGCTCGGGGAGGACCAGAGGAGCTGAACGACGCGGCGGGATGGCGGCGACCAAAACAGGGGAAGATGCCCGATCCGGCGATGACGACCTCCGCGGCTCGAGCTTGCGGGCGAGGACGGTGTGGACGAGCGACGCCGGGCTCCTGGTAGGTTCTCCCGCGGTGGAGAGCTCGTTGGTCGTGGTGACGACGATGCAGTGGTGGTGACGCGGCGATCTCGCGCGGGGCGAAGAGAGCGGGCGAGGGAGAGGGAGATGGGGGATTTGGGGGCTAGGGTTCCAAAGGGGACGGAGGCTACTGGGGGCGCCCTTAACCAACAGGGGGAGCCGCGGGATAGCCGGCACCTGGCCGGGGCGCCATGGATGCCCGCCACGGCTCCCTGCTCCTGTAGCGAGATTGGGGATAATTTATAGAATAATGCGAACATATTTGTTTTGACATTTGAAAAATATTTAATGTGTGACTTTACTTTAAATTTGAATTTTGGTTTGAAATATTTCTGAATTGTTTTTCTTAGGGCATAGTAGTGATGACTTGGCATCATTAGTGGTGGGTTACTGTAGCTAAATTATCCGGGCATTACAGTCACTCCGAGGCTTATGAAGGACACCATGCTGGAGATAGAACTGCATATAAAGTATTGCAATCCAATTTTTATTGGCCTACTCTTTTTAAGGATGCCCGTAAGTTTGTCTTGTCTTGTGATGAATGTCAAAGAATTGGTAATATTAGTAGACGTCAAGAAATGCCTATGAATTATTCACTTGTTATTGAACTATTTGATGTTTGGGGCTTTGATTATATGGGACCTTTTTCCTCCTCTAACGGGTATACACATATTTTAGTCGTTGTTGATTATGTTACTAAGTGGGTAGAAGCTATTCCCACTAGTAGTGCTGATCATAACACCTCTATTAAGATGCTTAAATAAGTTATTTTCCTGAGGTTTGGAGTCCCTAGATATTTAATGACTGATGGTGGTTCACATTTTATTCATGGTGCCTTTCGTAAAATGCTTGCTAAGTATGACGTTAATCATAGAATTGCATCTCCTTATCACCCACAGTCTAGTGGTCAAGTAGAATTGAGTAACAGAGAGATCAAATTAATTTTCCAAAAGACTGTTAATAGATCTAGAAAGAATTGGTCCAAGAAACTTGATGATGCATTATGGGCCTATAGAACTGCATATAAAAATCCTATGGGTATGTCTCCGTATAAAATAGTTTATGGTAAAGCATGTCATTTACCTCTTGAGATAGAACATAAGGCATATTGGGCCATTAAAGAGCTCAATTATGATTTCAAACTTGCCGGTGAGAAGAGGTTATTTGACATTAGCTCACTTGATGAGTGGAGAACCCAAGCCTATGAGAATGCCAAACTGTTTAAAGAAAAAGTTAAAAGATGGCATGATAAAAGGATACAAAAGTGTGAGTTCAATGTAGGTGATCATGTATTGTTATACAACTCTCATTTAAGATTCTTTGCAGGAAAACTTCTCTCTAAATGGGAAGGTCCTTACGTTATCGAGGAGGTCTATCGTTCCAGTGCCATAAAAATCAACAACTTCGAAGGCACAAATCCGAAGGTGGTGAACGGTCAAAGAATTAAACATTATATCTCAGGTAATCTTATAAATGTTGAAACCAATGTTATTGAAACCGTAACCCCGGAGGAATACATCAGGGACACTTTCTGGAATGTTTCAGACTCCGAAAAGGAATAGGTATGTGGTACGGTAAGTAAACCGACTCCAAAACAGTTCTAATGGCAATATTTCTCCGTTTTGGAATATTTAGAAAAATAAGAAGCAGTCTAGGAAGGACACGAGGCCACCATGAGGGTGGAGGGCACGCCTTACCCCCCTGGGCGCGCCCCCTGCCTCGTGGGCACCTCGTGTGCTCTCCGGACTCTGTTTTCGTACACGACACGTATTTTTGTCGGTAAAAATTCATTATATAATCTCCCAAAGGTTTTGACTCCTGTATCACGCAAATATCTCTTGTCTTTGTTTCGAGCTGTCCTGCTGCAGATTAGAGCAACATGTCATCCCAGGATTCAGAAGGAGAAAGCTTTGTGCCTGATCACCTTGCAGATCCTAAGGTCTATGGTGATGTGGAACATTGTGGTTGGACTACGGAAGAAGAAGAGGACTATGAACCGAAGGGAAAGGAGGAGACGAGCTCATATGAAGATGAAGTCCCATTACCTCAACCTGGGGACATGCATGTGGAGTTCAAAAAGTCAAGCCTCCCTAATAGAGAAAAGAAACTTAAGATTGAGTTTATCCCTTTTCGCCTCTTGCAGGAAAACAAGCAGGAATTGTGCAAAAAGATATTAAGATTGGGGCAGGAGATTGATGACCCGAGGGATCAAAATTCTGTCCTCAAGCGCAAATTAAGGAAGAAGCCTACACCATCAACAAAACCATCATCTTCTTCACCAACAAAGAAGGAGACATAATCACATGGGTATGGGAACTCCGCTTGGCAACTGCAAGCTTGGGGGAGTGCCCCGGTATCGTATCACCATCACTTTTATCTTTACGGTTTTTCTTAGTTCGATCCTTTTTGATAATATCTTGATCTAGTAGAATAAAGATTTAGTATGATCTAGTTGTGAGTTTTGCTTTATGATCCTTCTATGTAATCGAGTCCGTGAGCTATATATAATAAGATTAGTGTTGAGTCAAGGGCTTTATTATTTTGCTATTGAGGGAGTCCTGGATTAGGGGGTGTCCGGATAGCCGGACTATACCTTCGGCCAGACTCCTGGACTATGAAGATAAAAGATTGAAGACTTCGTCCCGTGTCCGGAAGGGACTTTCCTTGGTGTGGAAGGCAAGCTTGGCGATACGGATATGTAGATCTCATACCATTGTAACCGACTCTGTGTAACCCTAGCCCTCTCCGGTGTCTATATAAACCAGAGGGTTTTAGTCCGTAGGACGAAAAACAATCACACCATAGGCTAGCTTCTAGGGTTTAGCCTTCTTGATCTCGTGGTAGATCTACTCTTGTACTACCGATATCATCAATATTAATCAAGTAGGAGTAGGGTTTTACCTCCATCGAGAGGGCCCGAACCTCGCTAAAAACATCGTGTCCCTTGTCCCCTGTTACCATCCGCCTAGACGCACAGTTCGGGACCCCCTACCGGAGATCCGCTGGTTTTGACACCGACATTGGTGCTTTCATTGAGAGTTCCTCTGTGTCGTCACTTTTAGGCCCGATGGCTCCCTCGATCATCAACGACGATGCGATCCAGGGTGAGACTTTTTTCCCCGGACAGATCTTCGTATTTGGTGGCTTTGCACTGCGGGCCAATTCGCTTGGCCATGTGGAGCAGATCGAAAGCTACGCCCTTGGCCATCAGGTCAGATTTGGAAGTTTGAACTACACGGCCGACCTCGGCGGAGACTTGATCTTTGACGGATTCGAGCCGCAGCCGAGCGCGCCGCACTGTCACGATGGGCATGATCTAGCTCTGCCGCCGAACAGTGCCCTGGAGGCCGCACCCACATCAGCTCTGACCCTTAATTCGGAGCCAACAGCGCCAATCGAGGATGGGTGGTTGGACACCGCCTAAGGGCTGCAATCTCTACGGCGATCGAGCCAAACACCAGCCCTATTCTCTGCGAAGCCCGTGACTCCAAGGAGCCGGACTCCTCTCCAGACTCCGAACCCTCCGCGCCCCTACCGATCAAACCTGATTGGGCGCCGATCATGGAGTTCACCACCGCGGACATCTTTCAGCACTCACCCTTCGGCGATATTCTGAATTCACTAAAGTCTCTCTCTTTATCAGGAGAGCCCTGGCCGGACAATGGTTAGCAAGGTTGGGATGTGGATGATGAAGAAATTCAAAGCCCACCCACCACCCACTTCGTAGCCACTGTCGATGATTTAACCGACATGCTCGACTTCGACTCGAAAGACATCGACGGTATGGACGCCGATGCAGGAGATGATCAAGAACCAGCGCCTATAGGGCACTGGAAAGCCACCTTGTCGTAGGATATATACATGGTGGACACCCCAAAAGAAGGCAATGGCGATGGAACAGCGGAGGATGACCCCTCCAAGAAGCAGCCTAAGCGCCGGCGTCAGCGGTGCCGCTCTAAATCCCGCCAAAGCAAAAACGGTGATTCCGGCACAGGAGATACTAACACCCCGGACAGTGCCGAAGACATCCACCTCCAGCAAGATTCAGCACAGGAGGATGGAGAAGCCAGCCCTCATGAGGGAGCGGCAGACAGAGAGGTCGAGGACGATAATTATATGCCTCCCTCCGAAGACGAGGCAAGCCTCGACGACGACGAATTTGTCGTGCCAGAGGATCCTGTCGAACCAGAGCATTTCAAACACAGGCTTATGGCCACGGCGAGCAGCCTCAAGAAAAAACAGCAACAGCTTAGAGCTGATCAAGATTTGCTAGCTGACAGATGGACTGAAGTCCTTGCGGCCGAAGAGTATGAACTCGAACGCCCCTCCAAGAGCTACCCAAAGCGCAGGTTGCTACACCGATTAGAGGAGGAAGCACCTAAACCTACATTCACCAACGCATGATGCGGCCGACTGGCCACCCCGTGGCCGCAACAGAGAAGCCTCTCGGCCCTCCACTCAAGCCGCACCCCGGCGCCGCTCAAAAAATACCAAGGCACGGGAAAATGCGCCAGACCCGCGAGATATATTGGAGGACAAGGCAAGGCAAACAAGATTGATATACAGATCGCGTGGGCGCCCCACGACACGAGACGGTAATCGTCACTCCGGATACAGTCAATCCGGCCGGGCCGAACACAGTAGACAAAGCTCGTTTGAGCTGCGTCGTGATATAGCCCAATATAGTGGCGCCGCACACCCACTATGCTTCACAGATGAAGTAATGGATCATCAAATCCCGGAGGGTTTCAAACCCGTGAACATCGAATCATAAGATGGCACAACAGATCCTGCGGTATGGATCGAGGACTATCTCCTTCATATCCACATGGCCCGTGGTGATGACCTACACGCTATCAAATACCTCCCACTCAAGCTTAAAGGACCAGCTCGGCATTGGCTTAATAGCTTGTCAGCAGAATCAATTGGTTGTTGGGAGGACCTGGAAATCGCATTCCTCGACAATTTCCAGGGCACTTATGTGCGACCACCAGACGCCGATGACCTTAGCCACATAATTCAGCAACCAGAGGAATCGGCCACACAATTCTAGAAACGGTTCCTAACCAAGAAAAATCAAATCGTCGACTGTCCGGACGTAGAGGCCCTAGCAGCCTTCAAGCATAACATCCGCGATGAGTGGCTTGCACGGCACCTAGGATAGGAAAAGCGGAAATCTATGGCAGCCCTCACGACACTTATGACCCGCTTTTGCGCGGGAGAAGACAGCTGGCTAGCTCGCAGCAATAACATGACCAAGAGCCCTGATAATTCGGATACCAAGGACAACAGTGGCAGGTCGCGTCATAACAAGCAAAAGCGCCGCATTAACGGCGACAATGCTGAGGATACGACAGTTAATGCCGGATTCAGAGGCTCTAAACCCGGTCAGCGGAAAAAGCCATTCAAAAGAAATACTCCGGGCCCGTCCAGTTTGGACCGAATACTCGACCGCTCATGCCAGATACATGGCACCCCCGAAAAACTAGCGAATCACACCAACAGGGATTGTCGGGTGTTCAAGCAGGCAGGCAAGTTAAATGCCGAAAGCAGAGACAAGGGGTTGCATAGCGGTGACGAGGAGGAGCCCCGGCCGCCGAACAACAGTGGACAGAAAGGTTTTCCCCCACAAGTGCGGACGGTGAACATGATATACGCAACCCACGTCCGCAAGAGGGAGCGGAAGCGTGCGCTAAGGGACGTATACGCGATGGAGCCAGTCGCCCCAAAGTTCAACCCATGGTCTTCCTGCCCGATCACTTTTGATCGAAGGGACCACCCCACTAGCATCCGTCATGGCGGATTCGCCGCATTGGTTCTAGACCCAATTATTGACGGATTTCACCTCACTAGAGTCCTTATGGACGGTGGCAGCAGCCTGAACCTGCTTTACCAAGATACAGTGCGGAAAATGGGCATCGATCCCTCGAGGATTAAACCCACTAAAACGACCTTTAAAGGCGTCATACCAGGTGTAGAGGCCAACTGTACAGGATCATTTACACTTGAAGTGGTCTTTAGATCTCCGGATAATTTCCAAAGCGAGGAGTTAATCTTTGACATAGTCCCGTTCCGTAGTGGCTATCACACACTGCTCGGGTGAACCGCATTTGCCAAGTTCAATGCGGTGCCGCACTACACATACCTCAAGCTCAAGATGCCAGGCCCTCGAGGAGTCATTACGGTCAATGGAAACACCGAACGCTCTCTCCGAACGGAGGAGCATACGGCGGCTATCACAGCGGAAGTACATAGTAGCCTCTCAAGGCAATTCTCCAGTCCGGCCATTAAACGTCTGGACACCGTCAAGCGCGCCCGGAGTAACCTAAAACAAGACCGCCTAGCACGTTCTGAGCAAGCGTAGCAATGCAGCCCCAACCCCAGCCCTCGCGAACTTGCGAAACCAGTGTTGCGCGTACATAACTATGCTCTGGAAATACCATGGGCAAAGGGGGAGGGGCACCACCACGGCACGCCCGAAACACGGCTTAAACCGCACTAGGGGCTGCCGACTTCTGCATTTTCTCTTACTTTCAGGACTCCACTCTTCGGAAGGCCTGTCTGGCAGTACAATTTCCACACAAACAATACAACAACCAGGGGAGCAGAAAGCTACGCCGCACTATGGAACTCTAAGGTGGTCTCTATAACGAGCAGTATACCTGTTTCACATACCATTCCGCAGCCCGCCCCTGGAAAGGACATGTTAAATAGTCCCATCTTTTGCTTATTGCACTATTTGTATCGTTCTACTTTGATCGCAACTTTTTCAAATAAACAATGCATAGCTTCCGTCTATTATTGCATTACTCTTTCTTTTTTACGAATATATGTTCATTAATGACATGTTGCACCCGTACACTTTGGTACGGCCAATAAGGCAAGGGCTTAAGTACCCCACAATACAGTGTGAGAAGTACGAACACTTTCACAAGTGCGGCACCCCGAACTTATAGCATTATATGCATCGGCTCCGAATAATGTCTTGGGTCAATAGTTGGGTTTGCCCGACTCCTATGTTTTGGTACCTTACGTTCCGTTATATCGGCTAAGGTAGCACTAGGAGAACTATTGCGATTGTGCCCCAGTTGAGCTGGGCTAAGCACCTCAGTAGAGAAAGCTAAAGCTGACCATCATGATGAGGCGAGAGCTGGTCGCTGTTCGAGAGGTTTTCGAGTCCCTAAATACTTATGCTGCTTAGAGCGAGGAGTCGGCTTTGTCCGGCCTAGGCGTGGATAGCGCCCTGAACTCGGTCTTCCGAACACTAGGGGCTTTGTCGAAATTTAAAATTATAGAATTCTATGGCTAAGTGAGAGTCTTCTAGCATTATAGTCCGATTGCCTTGTTCGTTGTGTTGAGCGCCTCCCTCAAAGGACCCAAGAATGGGAAAAAGAGCGCTCATGTTTATCCCGAACACCCCAGCACTCGTGACATGGGGGCAGAAGCCGACGACTCGCCATCTCTCAAATTTGATAAACGGCCGCACAAAAGGTAATAATTTAAATTCAAAAGCGTTGCTTAGCACATATGAACAAGTTTTTAGTGTACAGGATCACAAATGCGAGTTTACTCAAAAATTACATCTTTGGAGCATTCATCCGCTATAAGGCGGGCACCCTTCAGGACGCCCTCATAATATGCTTCCAGGACGCGATGCTCCTTGCCCGGCGGCGGCCTGTCCTTCACCAGCATCTCCGCATCCATCTTGCGCCAGTGCACTTTAGCACGGGCAAGCGCCCTACGGGCACCTTCGATGCAGACGGAGTGCTTGATTACTTCAAGCCGTGGACAGGCATCCACCAGCCGCCTCACCAGCCCGAAGTAGCTCCCAGGCAGAGCCTCTCCAGGCCAAAGCCGAATGATGAGGCCCTTTATGGCCTGTTCGGCCACCTTGTGGAGCTCGACCTGTTGATTTAGCTGGTCACTCAAAGGCACCAGGTGTCCGGCCTCAGCATACTGAGACCGGAACACCTTCTCCGTCGAGCTCCCCTCCTCGGATCGGTAGTAGGTGGCGGCATCGGACGCACTGCGGGGCAAATCTGCGAATGCTCCTGGAGAACTCCGGACTCGGATAAGTAAAAAGTAATTCACTTTCACGTGCTTGCTTTGAATAATGAATGCCTTACCCGCCGCTATCTTCTTCATCGCTTCAATTTCTTGGAGGGCTTTCTGGGCTTCGGCCTTGGCAGACTTCGCGCTTTCGAGGGCCGCCGCAAGCTCGGACGCTTGCGTCTTTGAGTCAAGCTCCAAACTCTCGTGTTTTTTCACGAGATCCTGGAGCTCTTTCTGCACCTCCTCCACACGCGCCTCCTGCTTCCCTCTCTCTGTGCGCTCCGCGGCCGCTCTATTTTCGGCCTCGGACAACGCTTTCTTAAGGGTTGCCACCTCGGTCGTGGCCCCTATAATAGCACGTTGATCCTGTCATTTTTTGCAACCACATCTTCTCTATATACTTGCGCAAGGTATTACTTACCTTCCTTCTCCTCGAGTTGCCTCTTGGCATGGCCGAGCTCGTTCTCAGACCGCGCGAGGTTTTGCTTCAGCGTATCCACCTCTGCAGTCAGTGCGGCGGAGGCCAACAGCGAAGCCTACATACGCATATTGACTTTAGTATGTTAGACTCCTGTGAATGTTATTAGATCCTCTATTCGGCTTTTCTTTCTAAACGCCGAACAAAGCATCAGGGGCTACTTTCTATGCGGTAATATTTTTACATATTCTTTACTTACCTCAAGGCCTGTTAGAAGGCTGGCACAAGCTTCAGTCAGTCTGCTCTTGGCGGACTGAACCTTCTGGATCACTGCACTCATAATAGTGCGGTGCTCCTCGTCGATGGAGGCGCCGTTAAGCACCTCCAGCAAATTGTCCGGTGCCTCCGGTTGGACAGAGGTCACCGGCTCATTAGGCTTGCTCCTCTTGGAAGGAGGCTACCTACCGGAGTCCAGAACCGTCGAAGGTTCCGGCGCAGTGTCCAGCTCAAGGCCGGACTCGGAGCCCCGGGGGGTTTTATCCCCTTTGCGCCTGGAGTCCGGGAGGTTGCCTTGCGGCGCCTCCAGGACCACCTCCTCCTGGCTTGGAACCTATTGGGACAGCACCTCGGCGTCGTCCGTAGGGTGGGGGGAGGTAGCGGGCAGAAGTGAATTCACGTCTGACGAATCCAGGGAGCCGCTCGACGACTCGTCGAGCCCGGCCTTGGGCGGACTGCATAGTCATATTCGGCGTAAGGAGGAGCTGTGCAAGAAAGGAGCACTATAAATTGCTCTGGTGTCCGAATACTTACGATCTCGCCAGGGGCTTGGCCCTGTGCGGCCACTCCTCTTCGCCGTCGTCGGTGTTGGTAGAGTAGTTCAGAGGAAGGGTCTTCCCCTTCTTGGACCCTTCGGCCTCCCCAGTTGGGGCGGCCTTCCTTTTCTTCCCTCCCCCCGCTGGAGGGGGAGAGGTCTCTTCTTCCACCTCCTCGTCTTCATGGGAGGAGTGCGTCTTGGAGTCGCCGGATGATGAATCCGACACCTCCAAGCACCGGGCACTCTTTCGAGTCCCCGTGGCCTTCTTCTTGGCCTTCTTCTCCGGCACCACATAGGGTGCCAGAACCTGCAGCTTCGCCAAGCGAGCGTCCGCTGGGCCTTTGGGCAATGGAGCCGGACAGTTGATCTGTCCGGACGTCTCCTGCCAATCCTGTCAAAGGTAAGGGAGCTTAGATCCCGCATGGAGTCAAACTGTGAAAAACTAATACCCTGCAAAACGTAAAAATAGCTTACCGCACTAGTGGGACGCTGCGTGCTGAATCCGCGATCCTCGGTAGCAGATGCGGGGGCCTCGGCACCCTTGAAAAGCACCTTCCAGGCATCTTCGTACATCGTGTCGAAGAGCCTGCTCCGAGTTAGGTGCTGCGCCAGGTCGAACTCCCATAGGTTGAAAGCCCGTTGTTGACACGGGAGGATCCGGCGGATGAGCATAACCTGGACTACGTTGACAAGTTTGAGCTTCTTGTCCACCAGGGTTTGGACGCATGTTTGGGGTCCGGTCAGCTCTCCTTTTTACCCCACGACAGGCCCGTCTCTTTCCAGGAGGTGAGCCACGTAGGGGGTCTGGATCGGAACTCGGAGGCTGCGACCCATTCAGGGTCGCGCGGCTCGGTGATGTAAAACCACCCCGATCGCCACCCCTTTAGGGACTCCACGAAGGAGCCCTCGAGCCATAGGACGTTGGGTATCTTGCCCACCATGGCGCCTCCGCATTCCACCTGGTTGCCACGCACCACCTTTGGCTTGACATTGAAAGTCTTGAGCCATAGGCCGAAATGGGGAAGGATGCAGAGGAAAGCCTCGCACACGACGATAAACGCCGAGATGTTGAGGACAAAGTTAAGGGCCAGATCGTGGAAATACAGGCCAGCCCCCGGACAAATGGGTGGAGAGGGAAACCCAGTCCGCGGAGGAAATGGGGGAGGAACACCACCCTCTCATGGGGCCTAGGGGTGGGGATGAGCTGCCCCTCTTCGGGAAGCCGGTGCGCAATGTCGTTAGACAAGTATCCGGCCTTCCTCAGTTTTTTGATGTGTCCCTCCGTGATGGAGGAGACCATCCACTTGGCTCCCTCTCCGAACATGGCTGGAGAAGGTTGAGGTGGGGTGTGCGGACTTGGGCGCTGGAGCTCGAGTGCGTGGAAATGGATAGGCAAAGGAGGAAGAAGGCGTGGATGAAAAGGTGGATCCTTATCCCCTTATATGGGCGGACGCGACTATGCGTCCCCACCAGCCTGGTAAAACTCGCTTATGTCCCCAGCGCCGTAATCAATGGCGCGGTTGGGTTACCCACGCCGTATTGATGAGAATCCCGAAATAAGGGCACACGATCTCTGCTTTGACAAGACGTGCCAAGGAAACCGCCTCGCTAAACTCGCTGAGGTGGGACATTAAAACGATTCGAATAAAGACTTCGCCGTGGTGTGATGTCATGCTACGGAATACATCAGCATATTAGATTTGTGTAAATATTATTCTCTCTATGGCAATATGTGGAAACTTATTTTGCAGAGCCGGACACTACCTTTGTGTTCAAAATCTTCTATGAAGTACTTGTAGGAGGAACCCGCCTTGCAATGCCGAAGACAATCTGCGCGCCGGACTCGTCGTCATTGAAGCCTGGTTTAGGGGCTACTGAGGGAGTCCTGGATTAGGGGGTGTCCGGATAGCTGGACTATACCTTCGGCCGGACTCCTGGACTATGAAGATACAAGATTGAAGAATTCGTCCCGTGTTCGGAAGGGACTTTCCTTGGCGTGGAAGGCAAGCTTGGCGATACAGATATGTAGATCTCCTACCATTGTAACCGACTCTGTGTAACCCTAGCCCTCTCCAGTGTCTATATAAACCGGAGGGTTTTAGTCCGTAGGACGAAAAACAATCACACCATAGGCTAGCTTCTAGGGTTTAGCCTTCTTGATCTCGTGGTAGATCTACTCTTGTACTACCCATATGTCGGTGTACTAGAGTAGGGGTACCCTAGTGTCCCGAACTTGTGCACGGGCAGTCGCAGCATACCGCGGCAAGGCTTGCCAGGTGACCGCCAAGGTCCTCCGTGGTTCCTTTGGAGCCATTCAAGAACAAAGTATCCAAGTGAAGGAGACAAGACCCCGGCAAGAGGAGCTTGCCGGGAAGGCCAACAAAGGCATCTCAAGACCCCGGCAAGAGGAGCTTGCCGGGAAGGCCAACCAAGGCACCTCAAGGAACTTGCCGCGATGCGCCACGCGTCCCGGCAAGGCCCGGTGAGCGACAAGCCCCCGGACGCGACAAGACAACGAACGCGGCAAGGCGCTTGCCGCGGCAAGCCACCACTCTGTGCCCGCGCTCCAGCGCATCCACCAACATGTCGCTCTAGGACCCTTCCAGGCGTACGTGGTGGGAGGCTGTGCAGCTAGGGGTGCGCGGTGGCAAGCGGCGCTGACAAGATCGCCGTCGTGGCGAGCGGTGGCGTCCCTGACGGTCCCTTTTGCACTATTTAGACGACGTAGACGGGCATTTAATTCCCTTGTCCCCTGCCGTCAGGGTTAGGTATGATACACTATAGCAGGTAGCTGTACCTACCGCAACATCTTTCCATTTTTTACCCTTGTCTATGTTGCCACCTGTCGGTGACCCCTTGAGCATATAAAAGGAGGCCCATGCGCAACGTAGAGGGGGTTGTATGGTTCAGAGGAAGAGGACACTCACGCTCGGTCTCGTTAGCTGCTGGTGTGTGTACTGTAGCACTCCGCGCTCCCGAGCAAGAACTCAATACAAACCACAAAGCAGGAGTAGGGTTTTACGCATCCGTGCGGCCCGAACCTGGGTAAACCGCCCGTGTGCTTCGCCTCGATCCGCTCTTCGTGCGACCTCCGCCCCCGCCGAACCGAAAGGGACTCGGTCCGCCGGTCCCATAGGTGCTCGTGGATCAGAACCCTGGCATCTTTGGCGCGCCGGGTAGGGGGCGTCGAGGTTGTGTGAACCAGATCCGGCATTCACACGAGCTAGATCTTCATCATCTTCATCGACATGCCGCCGAAGAAGAAGGCTTCGGAGGCGGCTGCTCCGTCCGCGCCGAACCCACCACCGCCGGAGCAAACGGCTGATGGGGCAGACGCCGACAGAAGAACGGGCGTCGACGAGGGAACTCACGGTGCTGCCAGGTCCAAGGACAAAGCTGCGCTGCCCATCGGCGGCGTATCCGGCTCCCACAACGACCGGGCGCACTCCAAGACCTCGGCGTCCGTACATGCACCGCGCCCATCTCAGGAGGCGCGGGACCGGCAGCGTCATGGTGCTCACAGTACCATGCGTTTGCTGGACCAAGATCGAGCTGGTGGATCTCGGAGTGCTCAAGACCAGCATGCACGCCAACATGCTGGCGCGAGTGAGGCACGGTGGCCTGGACGGGATACTGCTCCTTCTAACACAGTTAGAAGTCCGAGCATATCCCGCTCCTCGCACCGTTCGCCACCACCACCCGCCACTGCAGCAGAAGCTTTGGCGCGAGCTCAACTGCTCCTGGACTACCCTCCAACGGCTGACAAGATCGACGACTGGAGGGCCACCATCCAGGGTCTCATCGGCTTCGCCAACGGCGACGCTCAACGGCAGCCGAGCACGTCACAGCCGCGGCAAGTTAGCCAGGCACGAACTGGTGGCGACAAGACCGGTGGGGGTGCAACCACTGTGCACTCTCCGCCCCGAAGGCCAAGATCGCCGACTCGCCGGATCCACCTCGACAGCGACTCCACCGCGTCATCAGATCCACGAGCTCGTCGCGATCAGTGCCAAATTCTTCACGAACGACAGCAAGAAGACGCTCGTACTCGCATCGAGCGCCGAAGAGAAGCGCGGCGTCAATCGGACCAGCGCGCTGGGCCCTCTGTCGACATGCATGCGCCAGGGGAACCAGGCGGCTTGCCATACGCGGTAGGTTGCCCTGCGTTTACTCGTGAGCTGCGGCAAGTCCAGTGGCCCAGCATGAAGAATTTCAAGCCAGACGTACCAGAGAAGTACGATGGCAAGTCGCATCCGTCGGAGTTCCTCAGCATCTACACCATCGCGGTGCAGGTTGCCGGGGGGCGGGACGACAAGATCCTTGCCAACTAATTCCCGCTGGTGCTCAAGCCCAACGTCAGGTCCTGGCTCATGCACTTGCCGGACAACTCCATATCCTCCTGGGCAGACCTATGCCATCAGTTTGTCGGCGCCTTTACAGGCGGCCACAAACCTCATGGCCAGGAGAGTGACCTTCATCTGCTCGCCCAGAAGGAAGGAGAGCCTCTGCGCAAGTACATTTAGAGATTCAGCCGTGTACAGCACAACATCCCAGATGTCCACCCTGCCGCGGTCATCAGCGCGTTCCATCAGAACGTGCGTAACCGCAGGATGCGGGAGGAGATGGCGATGTGCAAGATCAGAGACGTCAGTGAGCTGTATGCCCTGGCCGACAAGTGTGCATGTGCTGAGGAAGGGAGGAAACTCCCCGGAGAGAATACAGGAGCAGAAGGATCTGACAGCGAGGATGCTGCCCCGGCAAAGAAAAACCGGCGGCGGAACAACAGGAAGAAGAAAGGCAAAGATGTGCTAGTCGTTGAGCAGTCCGGCAACGAAGGTGGCGCCAAGAAAGCCAAAGTTGGTAGCTCCGCCAAAGAGATTGCCGCATGCACCAACTGCCAGGCTGTGGCGGTCACCGACAAGCAGGACGGCACCGACAAGCAGTACTACAAGATCCACCGCACCAAGGGCCACGACCTCCAGAGCTGCAAGAAGGTCGAGCAGCTTGTCCAGCAGCAAAAGCTGAATACGAGAGACGCGACAAGGAGAGGGCCCAAGGAGGCGCTGGAGAATCAGGCAAGAAGCGCGCCGGCCGGGGAGGACGCCGCGGCAAAGCCAAGCAGCGGCAAGAAGACAGACCTCCCCGCGGCCGCGACAAGGATGAAGATGACGATGACGACGAAGACATGGATGATGTCGAGACCAGTGAGCAGGAGTTCTAGAAAGCCACAGAGGTCTTGTGCGTTGACGGCGGTGCTTCTCTGCATACTTCACACCGCCAACTCAAGCAATGGGTGCGGGAAGTCAATGCGGCAGAACCGCCTGTCGAGTCACGCAAGCTTCTGAAATGGTCTAGCACGCCTATCATCTTTGATATTGAGGACCACCCTGATCGCACAACTGCGGTCGGGTGCTTGCCGATGTTGGTTTCACCAACTATCCGCAACCTCAAGGTCACTAAGATGCTAGTTGACGGCGGGGCCGGCTTGAACCTGATCTCCTCCGCTGTACTCCAGAAACTCCAGATCCCTGACAGCGAGCTTGAAGAGACCGGCACATTCCAAGGAATCAACCCGGGAAGGAGCAAGCCGAAGGGGAAGGTCACGTTGCCAGTAACATTTGGCAGCGAGGTGAACTTCAGTACTGAGAGGGTCACTTTTGACGTTGCCGATTTTCCATTGCCTTACAATGGGATACTCGGCCGTCCAGCACTCGCCAAGTTCATGGCAGCCTCTCACTACGCATACAACATGCTGAAGATGCCAGGCCCGATAAGCGTCATCTCTGTCCCTGGCGACAAGAAGGATGCTCTTATCTGCGCCGACAAGATCTACCGGGAAGCGGCAGCCGCAACAGATCGCAAGTCACTTGCCGTTGAAGCTCCCGGGGGGAAGAAGAAGACCAAGTCCGGCAAGAGTTCTGATGCCCACTCCGGCAAGCGCACCTCTTCGGAGTGCTGCGCTGCCGTCGAGGACGCACCATCGAGCTCCACCGGCAAGTGTAAGAAGACAATGGCAGCTCCGCCAGAGACCAAGAAGGTGTCCGCCAAGGAGGACGGCACTGGTGGTACCTTCACCATCAGTGCCACTCTCGACCCTAAATAGGAAAGCGCGCTCATTGCTTTCCTGCGGGCGAATGTCGACGTGTTTGCGTGGCAACCGTCTGACATCCCCGGTGTTCCCAGGAAAGTAATTGAGCACCATCTTGCCGTTTGTCCTCATGCGCGGCCCGTCAAGCAGAAGGTCAGGAAGCAAGCAGTGGAGCGCCAAGAATTCATCGCAGAAGAGATCAAGAAGTTGGAAGCAGCAGGCCTTGTCAGAGGAGTGCTCCATCCTACGTGGTTGGCCAATCCTGTAGTCGTGCGCAAGGCGAACGGGAAATGGAGACTTTGTATCGACTTTACCGATGTTAACAAAGCTTGTCCCAAAGACCCATTTCCTTTGCCGCGCATTGACCAGATTGTTGACTCCACGGCCGGATGTGATTTGCTTTCATTTCTTGACGCATACTCAGGATACCATCAGATCTTCATGGCAGAAGAGGATGAGGAGAAGACCGCATTCATCACTCCATGTGGCACGTACTGTTTCATACGGATGCCTTTCGGTTTGAAAAATGCTGGTTCAACATTTGCAAGAGTAGTCCATGTCGCTCTTGAGCCACAAATACACAGAAATGTGGAAGCCTACATGGATGACATAGTGGTCAAGAGCAAGACAAGGCAACTCTGATTCAAGATTTAGACGAGACCTTTGCAAATCTGCGCAAGATCAGCCTCAAGCTCAACCCCGAGAAGTGTGTGTTTGGAGTCCCCTCCGGCAAGCTTCTCGGGTTCTTCGTGTCTCAGCGGGGAATCGAAGCCAATCCCGACAAGATCAAGGCCATTGAGCAGATTGAAGCACCAAAGCGCGTCAAGGATGTACGAAGACTTGCCGGTTGCGTGGCTGCTCTCAGCAGGTTTATCTCTAGGTCTGCTGAGCGCGCCCTGCCATTTTTCAAAATATTGAAAAAGGCAGGTCCAATGAAATGGACTCCGGAAGCGGAGGCTGCGCTGCAAGACTTGAAGAGATACCTGTCCTCCACTCCAATACTTGTCGCACCTAAGCCACAAGAGAAATTGCTGCTGTATATAGCGGCAACCAATCAAGTGGTTAGTGCTGCGTTAGTAGCAGAGAGGGAGGCAGATGACGAGCCAGCAACCACGGCAGGCGCATCCAGCGACAAGCAGGGGGCTTCCCCGACAAGCTCTGGTCCCGACAAGGATGGATCTGCGCAGACGCGCGAGGAGATACAGAAGAGAATGGTGCAGCGCCCAGTTTACTTTGTCAGTTCCCTTCTACAGGGGGCTAGGTCAAGGTACTCTGGTGTGCAGAAATTGCTTTTCGGCCTTCTCATGGCCTCGAGAAAGCTGCGCCATTACTTCCAAGCACATGAGATCACAGTTGTCACTCGCTTTCCGCTGAAGAGGATACTACAGAATCCAGAAGCGACAGGCAGGATTGTTGAGTGGGCACTGGAACTGTCAAGCTTTGGCCTCAAGTTTGAGAGTACTTCAACTATCCAAAGCAGAGCATTGGCAGAATTCATAGCAGAATGGACGCCAACACCAGATGAAGAAATTCCAGAAACGAGCATCCCCGTCAAGGAAGCAAGCAAAGAGTGGCTGATGTACTTTGATGGTGCCTTTTCGCTGCAAGGCGCCGGCGCTGGCGTGCTGCTTGTCGCACCCACCGGAGAGCACCTCAAGTACGTAGTCCAGATGCACTTTCCCAAGGAGCAAGCAACAAACAATACTGCAGAGTATGAAGGCTTGCTTGCCGGTCTCAGGATCGCGGCAGACCTTGGGATCAAGAAGCTCATTGTCAGGGGTGACTCGCAGCTTGTCGTCCGCCAAGTGAACAAGAGCTATCAGAGTCCGTTGATGGAAGCCTACGTCGACGAAGTGAGAAAGCTAGAAGAGCACTTTGACGGCCTACAGATGGAGCATGTTCCAAGAGCTCAGAACGCCATTGCCGATGGCCTGTCAAAGTGCGCCGCACTTAAGTTACCTGTGGAACCAGGGATCTTTGTGCTCAAGCTGACTCAACCGTCTGTAACGCCATCAACTGGACAGAGCAAGAAGAGGAAGTTGATTTCTGGTGACTATTTGCCGGCAGAGCTTCCCGAAGCCGCCGCCAAGAAGGTCCCCAAGATCAACGCCAAGAGCGCTGAGGAGCAGTCTGCTCCGGCAAGCCCTAGGGTTTGTTCCGTTGAAGCAGAAGCTCCCGACAAGTTTTGCTCCGGCAAGCTTGCCGGGGAACGTCAAGCTCCGGCAGAGCCGCAGGTTCTCGCCGTAGAAGCGGACGTTCCCGCAGCAACAGATTTGCCTTGCGCTGAGGAGCAGTCTGCTCCGGCAAGCCCCAGGGTTTGTTCCGTTGAAGCAGAAGCTCCCGACAAGTTTTGCTCCGGCAAGCTTGCCGGGGAACGTCAAGCTCCGGCAGAGCCGCAGGTTCTCGCCGTAGAAGCGGACGTTCCCGCAGCAACAGATTTGCCTTGCGCTGAGGAGCAGTCTGCTCCTGGCAAGCCCCAGGGTTTGTTCCGTTGAAGCAGAAGCTCCCGACAAGTTTTGCTCCGGCAAACTTGCCGGGGAACGTCAAGCTCCGGCAGAGCCGCAGGTTCTCGCCGTAGAAGCGGATGTTCCCGCAGCAGCAGATTTGCCTTTAGTCCTTGTTGTCGAGCCACAAGCTCCAGCATGGGCGCAGCAGATTGTCCGTTTCCTTCAGACAGGAGAACTTCCCGAAGAGCAAGAAGAAGCGGAAAGAGTAGCCCGGCAGTCAAGTATGTACCAGTTTGTCGACAAGACACTGTACAGAAGAAGACTCAACGGTGTGAAATTGAAGTGTATTCACCGGGAAGACGGACAAAAGCTGTTGGCAGAGATACATGGAGGCATATGTGGTCACCACATTGGCGCAAGAGCACTTGCCGGCAAAGCATTCCGGCAAGGTTTCTTTTGGCCGACAGCCCTCCAGGATGCAACTGCACAAGTAACCAAGTGTGAAGCGTGCCAGTTCCATTCCAAGCAGATACACCAACCAGCTCAAGCTCTCCAGACGATCCCTTTATCCTGGCCATTTTCGGTCTGGGGGCTCGACATCCTCGGCCCCTTTCCCCGAGCAGTCGGGGGCTTTGAGTACTTGTACGTTGCAATCGACAAGTTCACAAAGTGGCCGGAAGTGGAACCAGTGAGGAAGGTGACAGCACAGTCAGCAGTCAAGTTCTTCAGGTCGATTGTTTGCCGCTTCGGGATCCCTAACAGGATAATCACCGACAACGGTACGCAATTCACGAGCCGCACCTTCATGCAGTACGTCCAAGATCTTGGCGCCAAGGTCTGCTTCGCTTCTGTTGCTCACCCGAGAAGCAACGGTCAAGCGGAGAGGGCAAATGCTGAAGTGCTGCGCGGGCTCAAGACCAGAACTTTCGACAGGCTGCACAAGTGCGGAAGAAACTGGATCGAGGAGCTGCCGGTGGTTCTTTGGTCGATCAGGACGACGCCAAATCGAGCCACTGGCCAGACACCTTTCGCTCTAGTCTATGGAGCAGAGGCAGTTATCCCCACGGAACTCGTATACGGGTCACCTCGAGTGCTCGCTTATGATGAGCTTGAGCAAGAGCAGCTGCGACAAGATGACGCGCTGCTCCTTGAGGAAGACCGTCTTCAGGCTGCTGTACGAGCTGCTCGCTACCAGCAAGCTTTGCGCCGCTACCATAGCCGCAAAGTTAACGCCAGAAGTCTCGAGGAAGGCGACCTTGTTCTTCGGCGCGTTCAGTCCGCCAAGAATTCCAACAAGTTGACGCCGAAGTGGGAAGGCCCTTACCGGGTGAAACGAGTCACAAGGCCTGGCGCTGTCCGCCTTGAGACCGAAGATGCATTCCGGTGAGCAACTCCTGGAACATTGAGCATCTTCGTAAGTTTTACCCGTAAGGCGCGGTTGCCGGAACCTGTTCCGGCAACCACCTTTTGTACAAGTCTTGCCGCTGTTGCATGTAATCCTTTGTACAAAGCCGGGCGCAGACCCCGTGCATAAGTAAAGCTCATGTGCTCCGCACATCTTGTCAATTTCATGCTTTCTATTTTTTGCATATGTGATCTGACACTTTGTGCAGCACCTACTCCCCGGTAAGCAATAACGAGCCGTAAGGCTCCATATCTTTATTTTCTCTTCTTTCTTTTTCTCAAGGAAAGGAAGGTTCCCTCGCCCACAAGTTTGCCGGGGGGAAAGGAGAAGATAATGGTATGGACCAGGCGTCGTTCAAGAAAGTTTCGCCTTACCGGGAAGCAAACAACAGAAAAGCTAAGTTGCCAAAGTTTGAGCAATCAGATTTTTAAATTTTTAAGTTATCTCCCTTGAACGACCGCTTGTATGGAAAACCTGTGCACGGAGGAACCAACTCGTAGCTAGTCGCGCCTTTACTTTGCTTCGAGTCCGCTCAACGACTTAAGTGAGCTGCTAGCGCCCTTACTTTGCTTCGAGTCCGCTCAGCAACTTAAGTGAGCTGCTAGCGCCCTTACTTTGTTTTCGAGTTCGCTCAGCAACTTAAGTGAGCTGCAACTAGTTGCGACAAGGTTTCTTGCCGGTAGCGCACCGCCAGCAGGCTGCTGACGTCCCGCACTCAGCGCTCGCAGCCCAGGTGCCTGCGCCGGCAAGTTCCTAAAAGCGTAGGGTAAAAGCATACAAAGCAAGGAGTCAAGTAAAGGATACATTGCAATTAATACCCAGAACAAAGCTATATTACAAAGATAACTTTTCGCAGCTCTAATAGATCGTTTTCATAACATGCCAAACAGCGAAAGAGAAATGGGCGGCCTAATCCACGCGATCGCCTTCGACCCTCTTGATCCCGCTCACCTTGTCGACAATGGGTGTGACAAGGGCCTTGAGCTCCTCCAGATCGGCCTCCGGTGGCAAGGTCCTGAGGATGTTGGTGAGGCGGAGGCCCGGATTGCGGAAGGCCACCTTCACCAACACTTTCTGAAGAGCTCCCGCGCAGATCTTGCGCGACTCGTCGGCCAGCTGCTTTGGGATCCTCTCCCGGAGTCGCTGGAGGGCCGTCGCCACGCCTTTGAAGAACAAGACAAGCTTGGCGCTGGTTGGAGGTTCTCGTCGGAGGGATACCCGAGATCCTCCATCCCCAGCTGCGCCAGCTCCCTGTCAATGTCTGCGGCAACACTCACAAGACTCTCCGTCCAGTGCTCCACAGTCTCCCTGAAAGCATTCTGGGTGGCGGCAGCACTCTCCAGCAGCGCCTTGTCGGCCCTGATCTCCTCCTTCAAGGCCGCTTCTTGCTCCTTGGCGCCGTCCAGCGTCTTGGTCAAAGTGGTCAGCTTCAACTCAAGATCCACGTTGGAGACCTTGGCGGCGCTGAGCTCTTTGCCCTTCTCGGCGAGATCGGCCTCCAGCTGCGCCACCTTCGTCTCCAGCTCCTTCTTGGCGGCCTCGGCGGCTGCGGCAGCATCTTCCGCTTGCTTGAGGGCTCCGCCAAATTTTTCCTCGCGCGCGGCAAGCTCCTCCTCGTGGGCGTCAAGATTGACCTTCCGCTGCGCCAGCTCGCCTTCCTGCGCAGACAGCTTCTCAGTGGCAAGCCGCTGTTGCTCTCTGATTTCAGCCTTCTCGAGGAGGAAGGCCTTCTGTGCTTCGGCAAGTTGCTCCCGCTCATCTGCCAAGGACCGGAGATCTTCCTGGTGGAGACCCCAGAGCTCCTCCGCGCGCTTCTCGATGTTCGCTCCCGCCTTCACAACAAGTGCCTCGCGGGATTCCAGCTTGGCTTGCCGCGCGCGGTAGAGCGACAACAACTTCTGCAGCAGCCGCTCCTCCTCAGGCTCGTTGCTGCTGCTGCTTGGCGCGTCAACCAGCGTCAGCCCAGCGGAGGCGAGCACCTCCCCGTCGAAGATCTCTCCCTCGACCGGCGCCCTGGAGCTTGACGCCCAGGGAAGGTTGATGAAGACGTCATCGCCGGCCTTCAAGTAGACGCCGGGCTGGGGCTCTTCAGAGCCTGGCGCAGCGGCAGCGGCAGACGGGTCGGCAGTTGGCACAGCGCCTGGCGCTCCTGCGGCCTCAGGGCCGTTAGTGCGATCGCTGGACCCCTCGCCAGTTGCTGCGGCGGCAGCCTTGGCGGCCTCTGCGCCGGCGGGATCGTCAGCACCGGCTGCTTCGTCGGCGGCAACCTCGGTCTCCATCAGCTCCGTAGCAGATGGGTCTAACAGCCGGAAAAGGGAGAAGAGTCAAGCAAAATCCAATAAAAACCCAAGAATAAGAACCCAAGGGAAATCTTGCAGCGAAAGGATTACCTGTCCCGGGTTCTGCAGTCATAGTCTTCGCCGTCGGGGGGCCGCTAGTGTTGTCCCTTGCCGGAGACTTCTCCCTTACCGGAAAGCTCTCCCTTGCCGGAGGACTCTCCCTTGGCTCCTGGTGGGGATGCTCTGCTTCTACACAAACAAACAAACAGATATCAGCAAAGACAGAGTATCCATGCGCACCTCACAGCGGAAAGCAAATCATATACTTACGCTGGGGGCTGCTCTGGAGGAAAGTTGCCGGGTCCGGCAAGGTTGTCTCGGGCGCACCCCCTGCTGTCGCGGTGGGCTCGTCCTCGATGACGATCACCGGGACCTTGGCTCTCTTCGCTGCTCTCTAGGCCAGAGTCCTAAAAAGGAACAAGTTCAGAGTAAAGCAAATGAGATACAAGACAAGACAACAAGAGAATCTTACTCTTCTTCTTCTTCCTCGTCGGAGCTGAACGCGGAGAAGTCGAAGTCCGGCTCACGCCCGGCGCGAGGAGACGGAGGAGTAGTTTCCCTTGGCCGCTTGGCGGGAACGGTGGCGGTGGTCTGAGACGACCCCGCTCCGGTTGCCGTCGCGGCGTGAGAAGCGGTAGGAGCAGAAGCGGTGGTCCGGCTAGACCCCGCTCCAGTTGCCGTCGCAGCATGAGGTGCTCCCGCGGCAACGGTGTTTGCCGCGGTGGAGCGCGTCACGCGGCGCGGCGACTGTTGACTCGCCTGCCGCTCCGCTACGTCACCGGCCTTGCGGAGACGCCTTCTTGGTGGGGATGGAGGCTCTGCTTGCAGCGAGCTGCCCAAAGATGAAGATGAAGAGGAGTTGATGTCCAGCGAGCCGCTCGTATCCTTGGCGGGCTCGCTCTGCTCGACATCATGCCCGGCAAGCCTTTTCTCGCCAGCGGACTCCCCTCGCTCGGCACGGCTTGCCGCCTCTGCTGCATCTGCCTCCTCCACGGTGAATCCAAATTCGCCCGCGGCTGCAGCTACCGCCGCCTCTTCCAGCCTAGTGGCGATGCGTGTCATCTCCGCATCGGTGGTGTCGCGGGTGAGGCTATCCTTTTCGTCGGAGCGGATCGGCACTTCTACCAAGCCATCGAAGAACTCCTGCACGACGTCGTCGGCAGGCTCTTGCCAAGTTGGCACAATTCCATGCGAATCGCACAGCGGCATCATTGCACGGATGCGGTCGAGCGCGGAATTGTTGCACAGTGGAACGACACCCCCCGGCAACCTGAACACTTCGGGATGTTGGGGGTCATACTTGAACAGCTCCTGCAGCATCGCGTTGAGCTCCAGAACAGTGAAGTTGAAGTTGAGGCCCGGCCGCAGCCTCATGATATCCGCCGCATTCTTGAACTCCCAGGCAGGTCTCCCCCGTTCCTGCAGGGGGGCAATGCGGCGGCGAAGAAAATCTGCGCCAACAGCGCCCACAGTGAGCCCGGCAAGCCTGAGGCGCAGGATCCGGGTGACAGCAATCTTCAGCCTGTCGTCTTCCGGGGCCACGTCACTCCAATCGCTGCCGCGTGCTACTGGGGTTTGGCGCCGGGTGGTGAATGGCTGCGGGTTCTCCTCGTCAATCCAGCACCAGTCTGCTCTCCACTCCTCCCACTTGCCGCGGAATTCTCCCTCCAGATAAGTTTCCTTCTTGCCGGCCCTCGAGATCCAGGCGATTCCGCCGGATAAAGGCTCTCCTCTCTCTACTCGGGGTATAAAGAAGTGGCGGAAAAGGGCTACATTGGGATGGACTCCGACAAAGTTTTCGCAGAGATGTGCGAAAACTGCCATGGTCAGAACGGCATTGGGGGTGAAGTCAAGGAGGTGGAACCCGTAGGTGTTCATGATATCGCAGAAGAACTCAGAGAAAGGCGGGCAGAGCCCGCAGTAGAAGAACAAGGCGAAGAATGGATATCCGTTTGGAGCCGACTTCCAAGCGGCGGCGGGAAGTACCTTCGTGCGCGGGTGCGCTCGCGTCTCCGTCGACCAGAAGAGGTAGTAGTTCTCCATCAGCTCCCTCGCGGCGAGCTTGGGGGGGAAGACTGCCCGCTCCTTTCGCAGCGCCGCAAGCCGCTGCGCCTCGGTCGACTTCACAACCTTCCCCTTGTCGGCTTTCGGAGCCATGGCGGAGGTGGTGGAGGAGGTCGACAGCGTCGGTGGTGCTGGTGGCGATGGGGGGCGGGGCGCTGCTCTCTTTTGATTCGGGAAGACGAGGGAGCGGCGGAGATTTCTGAGATCGAAGCAGCAACCGGCGAATGGGCGAACTACCCCTGTTTCCCCTGCTTATAAAGGGGGAGGGGGCGGACGTTCCGCATTTCCGAATAAAGAAACCACCCACGATCTCTCCCACGACGCCGCATTCAACGTGTGCCGTTCGGGGAGGGCGCGGTGGATACGAGGAGAGATACGGCGTAACCTAGGCCGCGCGTGCCCGTGCCCTGTTTTGGGCCTGGCCCAACAGCGCTCGGCACCGTGTATGGCCCAGGCCCGGGGGCTCCTGTCGGTGTACTAGAGTAGGGGTACCCTAGTGTCCCGAACTTGTGCACGGGCAGTCGCAGCATCCCGCGGCAAGGCTTGCCAGGTGACCGCCAAGGTCCTCCGTGGTTCCTTTGGAGCCATTCAAGAACAAAGTATCCAAGCCAAGGAGACAAGACCCCGGCAAGAGGAGCTTGCCGGGAAGGCCAACAAAGGCATCTCAAGACCCCGGCAAGAGGAGCTTGCCGGGAAGGCCAACCAAGGCACCTCAAGGAACTTGCCGCGACACGCCACGCGTCCCGGCAAGGCTCGGTGAGCGACAAGCCCCCGGACGCGACAAGACAATGACCGCGGCAAGGCGCTTGCCGCGGCAAGCCACCACTCTGTGCCCGCGCTCCAGCGCATCCACCAACGTGTCGCTCTGGGACCCTTCCAGGCGTACGTGGTGGGAGGCTGTGCAGCCAGGGGTGCGCGGTGGCAAGCGGCGCTGACAAGATCGCCATCGTGGCGAGCGGTGGCGTCCCTGACGGTCCCTTTTGCACTATTTAGATGATGCAGACGGGCATTTAATGCCCTTGTCCCCTGCCGTCAGGGTTAGGTATGATACACTGTAGCAGGTAGCTGTACCTACCGCAGCACCTTTCCATTTTTTACCCTTGTCTACGTTGCCACCTGTCAGTGACCCCTTGAGCATATAAAAGGAGGCCCATGCGCAACGTAGAGGGGGTTGGCTGGTTCAGTGGAAGAGGACACTCACGCTCGGTCTCGTTAGCTGCTGGTGTGTACTGTAGCACTCCGTGCTCCCGAGCAAGAACTCAATACAAACCACAAAGCAGGAGTAGGGTTTTACGCATCCGTGCGGCCCGAACCTGGGTAAACCGCCCGTGTGCTTCACCTCGATCCGCTCTTCGTGCGACCTCCGCCCCCGCCGAACCGAAAGGGACTCGGTCCGCCGGTCCCATAGGTGCTCGTGGATCAGAACCCCGGCACCATATCATCAATATTAATCAAGCAGGAGTAGGGTTTTACCTCCATCGAGAGGGCCCGAACCTGGGTAAAAACATCGTGTCCCTTGTCTCCTATTACCATCCGCCTAGACGCATAGTTCGGGACCCCCTACCCGAGATCCGCCGGTTTTGACACCGACAACTATGATCTTGAGGGAATAAAATAAAAGAGAAGAAATAAAAAGAAATAAATAGATCATATGGATCTTATGGAGAGTAATGAGCTCACATATAAAGAGTATGATGAATAAAAGTTGTTGAGAGTTGACAAACATAGTTTTGGTTATCATTGCAATTAATAGGAAGTAATAAAGAAAGAGAGGTTCACATATAAATATACTATGTTGGACATCTTTTATGATTGTGAGCACTCATTAAAGTATGATATGACAAAGAGTTGACGTTGGACAAGGAAGACAACGTAATGGGTTATGTTTTCTTTCATCTGATATAAATTATATTGTCCTGGATCATCCAACATGTTGAGCTTGCCTTTCCCTATTGTCAGTGTCAAAACCAGCGGATCTCGGGTAGGGGGTCCCGAACTGTGCGTCTAGGAGGACGGTAACAGGAGACAAGGGACACGATGTTTTTACCCAGGTTTGGGCCCTCTCGATGGAGGTAAAACCCTACTCCTGTTTGATTAATATTGACGATATGGGTAGTACAAGAGTAGATCTACCATGAGATCAGAGAGGCTAAACCCTAGAAGCTAGCCTATGGTATGATTGTTGTTATTGTATGGACTAAACCCTCCGGTTTATATAGACACCGGAGGGGGCTAGGGTTACACAGAGTCGGTTACAAGGAAGGAGATCTACATATCCGTATTGTCAATCTTGCCTTCCACGCCAAGGAGAGTCCCATCCGGACATGGGACGAAGTCTTCAATCTTGTATCTTCATAGTCCAACAGTCCGGCCAAAGGTTATAGTCTGGCTGTCCGGACACCCCCTAATCCAAGACTCTCTCAGTAGCCCCTGAACCAAGCTTCAATGACGATGAGTCCGGCGCGCAGGTTGTCTTCGGCATTGCAAGGCGGGTTCCTCCTACGAATACTTCATATAAGATGTTTGAACACGAGGATCGTGTCCGGCTCTGCAAAACAAGTCCCACATACCATCATAGAGAGAGTAATAGTTTCACAAATCTAATCTGTTGACGTATTCTGCAGCATGACATCACACCACAGCCAAGCCTGAATCATTTTTTACTGTCCCACCTCAGTGCATTTTGCGAGGCGGTTTCCTCGGCACGTCTTGTCGAAGCAGAGATCGTGTCCCCTTATTACGGGATTCTCATCAATACGGGCGTGGGTAACCCAATCGTGCCCGTTGGTATATCTCCTCGATCGAAGGCAAGTCCCAAACGACCACGAGGAGGACGCTTGATATTCACCCTCTTTATAAAGGGGACAAGGCTTTTTCCTCTCGATCTTAATTGAATCCACCTCCCGCCTGGAGTTCCAACACCCAAAACTCAGGTTTAGGCACTTCGGACCTTCAACTATGTCCGGATCCAACCTTCAAGGTCGGTGGATGCCTTCCTCCGTCACGGAGGAGGACATCAAGAAGTTGAGAGAGGCCAGATATCTGACCGCTGAAATTTCGCATCGGCTGCCTGCCCGAGGGCAAGTCATCCCTACTCCCGAACCCAACGAGAGTGTCGTGTTCGTCTCCCACTTCCTCGGAGGACTAGGCCTCGCTCGGGATCCCTTTGTTAGGGGTCTTTTGTTCTATTATGGGCTAGATTTTCATGATCTGGCCCCGGATTCCCTTCTTCACATCTTGACATTTATCGTCATATGTGAGGCCTTCCTCCGCATTAACCCTCACTTCGGCCTGTGGCTCAATACCTTGATGTGAAGCCGAAGATGATCGAGGGGCAGCATGCAGCGTGCAGAGGCGCCTTAATAAGAAAAATCACTGACGCTCCATGGCCTGAGGGTTGCTTCCTAGAGGTGTCCGGACTGTGGCAGCGGGAGTGGTTCTACATCACAGCTCCCTGAAGTGCCAAGTGGGTAGCTGCCCCCATCTTTCGCTCAGGCCCCCCACCACAACTGATGTCATGGATCAGCAAGGGGCTGAGTTGGGGTCTAGCCAAGGACGTGCCAATACTGCAAAGCCGTATCCGAGATCTCTTTGAGAGAGATTTCAGCCTGGTTATGGTAGTGCAAGTTATGCTAGTTCATCAAGTCCAACCTTGCAAACGCCGGCCCCTTCGCATGTGGGAATTCAACCCGGAAGGACCGCGAGCTATTCAACATTTCCTCGGCATGACGCACGAAGAGATGTACAAGTTGTTCTTTGGACCACAAATAATGTGTCTGGACATCATTGAGGATGCAGGTCTGAGCTGCAATCGCCCGGATACCCAAGTAAGTAGCCCTGTTCCCGGACACGCTATCTGTTCCTTTATCGCCACATTGCCTTTAAAAAGAGCTGTTCTTGAACCAGGAGTGGATAGCGAAGGTGAAGTTAATCAGGTGCCCGGCCCCCCTTCCTGAGACCTCACCAGATCCCGTGTTAGCCAGGATGCTGGAGGTCGCGCCATTAGAAGAAAATGAAGGGGGGAACAAGGAAGCTACTGCCTCCGCGGAGGAGGTGGTCCGGAAGGGAGGAATCGAAAATTCCTCTCCTCGGGGGAAGAAGAGGACCGCCTCTAAAGACCCGGAGACAATGATCTCAAAGCGGGGGAAGAAGTCTTCGTCAGAGGGTCCTGTGCCGGGGGATACCCCGGCCGTACTGTGTCCTCAAGGGGATCAGCCCTCCACCGAGCCATAAGTAAAAGGGTGTTTAATAATTAGAGAAATCCTTGCTTCACTTCCGAGGAAAATAACCAAAAATTTACCTTGTAGTTCGGATCTTAGCCCTTCTTAGTAGAGCTCGTCTTCGGGGGATCTTCTTCCAGAGATGATGGAGAGCGGAACGCCTCCCCCTGCCATACCGCCTCATGAGGCGCGCGACCCTGAGGTGTCATCACGGAGGGTTTCTCCTGATCCGGCAAGGCCGGAAGGTAGTCACATGGCCACCCGAAGCCCTCTGTGTCCGTCTTCTGGAAGAAGCAATCGAACGAGTCCGGCACCACCTGGTGCACGGTCGGAGGTACTGAAGGATCTGCTAGGGCGGGCGTCTATCTCAGAAGAGCACCGTGCGTTGATGGGTACGGTAATTGAAAGGATTTCATCCGCGGAGAACGGGTTGCATGAAGCTGTCATGAGTTTACTGACAGGCTTTGAGGTACGTGAAATGATGTACCTTTTGACAGTACCGCATACTTTAAGATGCGCCCTATATAGATAGTAGCCCCTGAGACTCTAGGTGCTGTCGAAGACGACGACACGTAGAGGATCATAGCCCCAAGTTTAATTTTACCGCCTTGATATGCAGGTGGCGAAGTGTCTGACGGCCAGCCGGACTGATGAATTTGCCGAGCTAAAGCGGCAACTTGACGTGGCAGATGCTGACATCGCGCTTGTTAACAAGCGGCTTGACGAGGCACAAGGTATGTAATTTCTCTGGAGACACCTGGTAAGAGGAGCTTGATGCCAGTATCTTATAACGTGTGTGCTTAATGCAGATGGGGCTGCCGCCATGGAGAACCTTTGGGCAGAGCTTGCCCGAGCCAAAGAACAAGCCAGGAAAAGCGATGCGGTTGCCCTAAAGGCGTTTGAGGGGCTAAAAGCCGAATAGGCTGCTCACTGACGAAGCAAGGAGGAAATGGCCGAGATGACTGTGAAGTTGAAGAAAGCTGCTGACCGCTACAAGCTTCTTGAAAAGGAAGACCGGCCGAAGCAGACAGACCTGGAGAAGGCCACGACGGCGGCCAAGGAAACTCGTTCTGCAATGAGAGCGATGAAGGAGGAGCTACGTCAAGCCTGAGATATCACGGCTGGGAAGCCCTTTATGCTACGGATGAAGTTCAGAGATCCTAAATATGCTCCGTTGGACCGGATGTGGAGTTAGGCGGATGCATACCTGGATTTAGCGGCGAGTGCTGCTGATGTGGCCGAACACTTTCGAGATCAAAAGGATCGCGAAGTGGAAAAGCTATTCTGGTCACAATTCAACAATCCAGAGCATCCGCTTCCATTGACTCATCGGTTGGCCGAATGGGCCGAGCTGAATAGGTTGTCCGGACTTGCTATGAGGTATGTCGTGGATCATCTGTGGCCGGGAAGGCCAAAGCGAAACAGTTATTTTAGCTTGTTGCAGCAGTTCCTTGGTGCGGTGTCGTATATCAACGCGATGAAGAGGTCAGCATGCGTGGAGGGTGCGCGGATGGCCCTTTCCCGTGTCAAGACATACTGGGCGGAGATGGAGGCCACCGCCGTTGCAGCCCAAGATTCGGACGGAAGCCAAGTACCTGCCGAGCACTACTTTCAAGAAGTTCTGGAGGGCGCTCGTTCAATAGAGACGCAGTGCTCGAAGGATATTATGTTCGAATAACATGTATTTTCATTGAAAGCAATATTTTGCTGAAATGTAGAAGCTTTTTATACTTGTGCCTGCAAGAATTATGATACCTCTTGTGCGGCCGTTTACGTAGATGTATATATAACCTGAAAGATGGCAGTCGTCGGCTTCAGCCCCCACGCACATAATGCGGGGGTGTTCACAGAAGACACATTGTCACACTTGATCCAACGTCTTGGTCCATTAAGGAGGTGATAGTACAGAGAACTAGGCAATCAGACTATAATACTTTATCACTTTCACTTAGCCATAGGAGTTTGATAGTGGGGCTACTATATAGCCCCTGGTGGCTCCGCGCTCACCCGAATTTGGGGCGCGTGTGTAGCTGGCCGGGAAATGGCCCTTTGTTTAGGCGGAGGAATCCCGAAGATTCCGCTAGGTCATCGAGTGGTTGACCAGTCTCCCGCTATATCATGACAGTCAGTTTTCGGTTTTCTCTACTAAGGTGCTTGCCTGGCTGAACCGGGGCACAATCGCAGTAGTTCTCCTGGTGCCGCCTTAGCCGATAGAGCGGAACGTAAGGCAACAAAACACAGGAGCCAGGCAAACCCAACATTTGACCAAAGACATGATTCAGAGCTGATGCATATAAGGCCAAACTCGCGACGCCGGACACTCCCTAAGGTATTCGGTCTTTGTGATTTTAAACGGGCCGAAGCGCCCTTTGTAATAAGCCCCTGGTGTCCAGGTACGTGCATTATTCTGACGTGGCCACATGCCAAGACGCCAGCCTCCTTCTCAGTTGCGCTGAGAATCCGGGGGATGTGTATCAACAAGAGACAGTGAAAAAGGTTTACGCAGGGTCTTAATCTGAAAAGAATCCTTAGAACGGGTCCCTACTGCACGTCTGCGCCTGTGTCTCCATTGTGCCGTATCCTGGACGGGTGTAGCACGATGTTCATCTGGAAAAGTAAGGAACTTAGTTGAAAAAGTAGTCGTGCAAAATGTATGTTATACCAAGTAAACAAAGTATGATTCAAGGTGGGAAGAATTGAGTTTTATTGCTGCTTGTTTACATGCGTGGAGCCCCTTGTATAGGGGTGTATAACCATCAAACCTTTAACAATTAAATAGTTACGCCGGACTCGTCCAACCGTGTCCGTGGTCTTGACGACCTATTAGGCGCTCTGGTTGGTGAGGCAGTTTAGTGTGTGGCTGTTAAAGCAGCCGCACAGTCTTCCGCGCGCAAGGAGCGCTCAATGTTTCCGTTTACTGAAATGATGCCTTGTGGACCGGGCATCTTATGCGTAAGAGACGCATAGTGCGGTATTGCGTTGAAGCAGGCGAAAGCGTCGCGTCCCAGTAGTGCTTGATAGCCACTTTTAAACGGAGCGATGTAGAAGGTTAGCTTTTTGCTACGGAAGTTATCGGGGGAGCCGAATGTGACTTCTAGTAGGAGGGAGCCCGAACAACGAGCCCCTCGACCTGGTGTTACTCCTTTAAAGGAAATATTGCTATGGCTAATTTTTGTTGGGTCTACCCCCATTTTGCGGCCCGTATCCTGATATATCATGTTCACACTGCTGCCGCCGTCCATCAGGACTCGCGTAAAGTGGTATCTGTCAATCATCGGGTCTAATAGCAAGGCAGGCCAGCCTGCATGCCGGATACTTCCGGAGTAATCCCAATGGTCGAAGGTGTTTGGTTTGGACAACCAGTGGTGAAACTCCGTTGTGATAGGCCACATGTCACGTATCTCTGTGGGCGCCACTTTGTTTCCCCCTTTTGTCACGTGTAATACGTTTACTATTTTGACTTCTTGTGGGAATTTCTTTTGTTCCCCAGTGCTTTGCTTGTGAGGTTCATCATCGTCTTCACTTGGTGTATCCAGCCCTTTGCGTTCGGCATTGAGTTTGCCGGATTGCTTGAAGACCCAATATTCTCTGTGGGTTTGATTTGCAGGCTTACCAGGGGTGTTGTGGATTTGACATATCTTGTCCAGGATTTTGTTTAAGCTGGACAGTTCGTCCCTGTTATCCTTGAGAGGCAGCTCTTGCTGACCCCGCCGAGAGCTTTTGAATCCGGCGTTAACTGTCGTGCTCTTCGGGCTGGTTTCCTTATTCCGGCGCTGGTCTTTGCAGCGTCGTGGCTTCTGTTTCCATCCCTGACTTGGGATGTGCTTGGGTCACTGGTGCTGCATCTTGCCAACCAGCTGTCCTCGCCCGCGCAAAAGCGGGTCATGAGGCTTGTTAATGCGGTCATTGTTCTTGGCTTTTCCTGGCCGAGGTGTCTGGCGAGCCATTCGTCTCGAACACTGTGTTTAAAAGCTGCTAAGGCTTCGGCGTCCGGACAATCGACTATTTGGTTCTTTTTAGTAAGGAACCTGTTCCAGATTTTTCGGGCTGACTCTCCGGGCTATTGAGTTATATGACTTAAATCATCTGCATCCGGTGGTCGGACATAGGTCCCTTGAAAATTTGCCCGAAAGGCGTCCTCGAGCTCTTTCCAACTTCCAATAGTGTTTTCGAGGAGGCTTTTGAGCCAATACCTGGCTAGCCCTTTGAGCTTGAGGGGTTGGTATTTGATGGCGTGCAGATCATCTCCTCGAGCCATGTGGATGTGGAGGATGTAGTCCTCAATCCAGACCCCAGGGTCTGTTGTTCCGTCGTATGCCTCTATGTTTACGGGTTTGAATCCCGCTGGAAATTCATGGTCCAGCACCTCATCAGTGAAACATAGGGGGTGTGCGGCACCCCTGTATTTGGGTGTGCCGTGGTGTTTGGATATTTGTTATGTTGCATTGCTTTCAAGAGCGTGCTTTCTTGGCCCATAGATAGATCTGGTTGGGCCATCTCTTTGATGCGAGTCCTCGTGTGGATCACGTGCTGGCTTGTGTGTGGCGCCGTGTGCCGCTCTATGTTGGCCGTGAGGTCGTCAATCCGACCGGATGGCGGCTTTGTTTTTTGATTGGGGGGGCTCTAAGGCCTCCTCATCAAATTCAGGCAGTAGCTTTCACTTCGGGTAGCTCTTTGTGTGGCGACTGCCGCCATATTTGTTTGCGGTGTTGAGTATTTTGCTCCATCTAATTCTGAGTGCATCTTCCGCAGTCTTCAGCTTCTGCTTCTGCTTTTTCAGGCTACGCGCAGTGGCGATGAGCCTTTTATGGAGGTTCTTCTGCTCCGGGAACTTGTCTGGCGTGAGGTCATCCGGACTGTTATCTTCGCTGGGGATGGGTTGTTTGGTTTGATTATCCAAATTGCCTTGTTTGGATGATTGCTCGATGCCATGTTCATCGTCCACCGGCTCGCCCTGCTCTGTGGCTGGGTCTGTATGACCGCTGTTTCTGTCGAGGCCGGGTTTGGAGCGGCGCTTGCGCCGCCGCTTTTACTGCTTTTTGAGGGAACGATCCTTCACTGCGTCCTCCCATTCCTCGTCGTCGTTTCCTTTGGGTGTGTCCACCATATATACATCATGAGATGAGGTGGCTGTCCAGTGCCCTGTAGGCGCTGGTTCCTATTTGTCTCCTACATCGTTGTCCATACCATCGATATCTTCGGAGTCAAAGTTGAGCATGTCGGTCAAATCATTGACAGTGGCTATGAAGTGGGTGGTGGGTGGGCGTCGAATTACTTCGTCATCCGCATCCCAATCCTGCCGGTCATAATCCGGCCAGGACTCTCTTGATAAGGAAAGAGACCTTAGTGAGTTCAGTATGTCGCCGAAGGGCGAGTGTTGAAAGATATCTGTGGCGGTGAACTCCATGATCGGCGACCAATCGGATTTGATTGGCAGAGGCGCGGATGGTTCAGAGTGCGGAGGAGAGTCCGGCAATGTGGAGTCATGGGCCTCGCGGATGATAAGGTTTGTGTTCGGCTCGATCCCCGTCGAGGCTGCGGCCTTCATGGCGGGGTTCAACCACCCATCCCTGGATGGCGCAGTTGGCTCCGAATTGAAGGTCAGAGCGATTGCAGGTGCGATCTCCCGAACATTGTCCGGTGGCAGAGCTAAATCATGCCCATCGTGACGGTGCGGCGCACTTGGAAAGGGCTCGAATCCGTTGAATATTAAGTCTCCACGGATGTCGGCCGTGTAGTTTAAACTTCCAAACCTGACCTGATGGCCAGGGGTGTAGCTTTCAATCTGCTCCAGATAGCCAAGCGAATTGGCCCGCAGTGCAAAGCCGCCGAATACGAAGATCTATCCGAGGAGAAAAGTCTCACCCTGGACCGCATCGCTAACAATGATCGAAGGAGCCATCAAGCCTGATGATGACGACACAGAGGAACTCTCAATGAAAGAACCAACGTCGGTGTCAAAACCGGCGGATCTCAGGTAGGGGGTCTCGAACTGTGCGTCTAGGCGGACGGTAACAGGAGACAAGGGACATGATGTTTTTACCCAGGTTTGGGCCCTCTCGATGGAGGTAAAACCCTACTCTTGCTTGATTAATATTGATGATATAGGTAGTACAAGAGTAGATCTACCACGAGATCAGAGAGGCTAAACCCTAGAAGCTAGCCTATGGTATGATTGTTGTTATTGTACGGACTAAACCCTCTGGTTTATATAGACACCGGAAGGGGCTAGGGTTACACAGAGTCGGTTACAAGGAAGGAGATCTACATATCCGTATTGCCAAGCTTGCCTTCCACGCCAAGGAGAGTCCCATCCGGACACGGGACGAAGTCTTCAATCTTGTATCTTCATAGTCCAACAGTCCGGCCAAAGGTTATTGTCCGGCTGTCCGGATACCCCCTAATCCAGGACTCCCTCACCTATGATGCTAGCCAATTCCTTTGAACCAAGTAGAGATACTACTTGTGCTTCCAAATATCCCTAAACCCGTTTTTGCCTTGAGAGTCCATCATACCTACCTATGGATTGAGTAAGATCCTTCAAGTAAGTTGTCATCGGTGCAAGCAATAAAAATTGCTCTTTAAATATGTATGACTTATTAGTGCGGAGAAAATAAGCTTTATATGATCTTGTGATATGGAAGAAATAAAAGCGACAGACTGCATAATAAAGGTCCATATCACAAGTGGCAATATAAAGTGACGTTCTTTTGCATTAAGATTTTGTGCATCCAACCAAAAAAGTGCATGACAACCTCTGCTTCCCTCTGCGAAAGGCCTATCTTTTACTTTTATCTTCTACCTTATATAAGAGTCATGGTGATCTTCACCTTTACTTTTACATTTTATCCTTTGGCAAGCACAATGTGTTGGAAAGATCCAGATATATATAGCTAATTGGATGTGAGTTTTCATGAACTATTATGGTTGACATTACTCTTGAGGTAAAATGTTGGGAGGCAAAACTATAAGCCCCTATCCTTCTCTGTGTCCGATTAAAACTCCATACCCATAAATATTGCATGAGTGTTAGCAATTGTGAAAGACTAAATGATGGTTGAGTATGTGGACTTGCTGAAAAGCTCTTATATTGACTCTTTCCTATGTTATGATAAATTTCAATTGCCTCAATGACTGAGATTAGAGTTTGTTGGTTCTCAATGAATTTTATGATTCATACTTGAAATTGTGATTGAATTGTTACTTTAGCATAAGAGATCATATGACAATATATATATGATGTTGTTCTAAGAATGATCATGATGCCCTCATGTCCGTATTTTATTTTTATTGACACCTATATCTCTAAACATGTGGACATATTTCTCGATTTTGGCTTCCGCTTGAGGACAAGTGAGGTCTAAGCTTGGGGGAGTTGATATGTCCATTTCGCATCATGCTTTTATATCGATATTTATTGCATTATGGGCTGTTATTACACATTATGTCAGAATACTTATGCCTATTCTCTCTTATTTTACAAGGTTTACATAAAGAGGGAGAATGCCGGCAGCTGGAATTCAGGGCTGGCAAAGAAGCAAATATTAGAGATCTATTCTGCAAAGCTCCAAAAGTCCTGAAACTTCACGGAAGTTATTTCCAAAATATATAAAAAATACCGAGCGCAAGAAGTACCAAAGGGGGCCACCCACCGGCCACGAGAGTGGGGGCGCACCCTACCCCCCTGGCGTGCCCCGTGCCTTGTGGGCCCCCTGGTGGCCCTTCGATGCCCATCTTCTGCTATATGGAGTCTTTCGTCGAGGAAAAAATCATAAGCAAGCTTTCGGGACGAGACTCTGCCACCACGAGGCGGAACAAATCTAGGGCTCTGGCTGAGCTGTTCTGCCGGGGAAACTTCCTTCCTAGAGGGGGAAATCATCACCATCGTGATCACCAACGATCCTCTCATCGGGAGGGGGTCAATATCCATCAACATCTCCACTAGCACCATCTCATCTCAAACCCTAGTTCATCTCTTGTATCCAATCTTTGTATCTAAACCTCAGATTGGTACCTGTGGGTTGCTAGTAGTGTGATTACTCCCTGTAGTTGATGCCAGTTTTCGACTAGGGTATGGCGACTGAAGCATAGTCGACCCCGGAGTGCCTTGGGAAAGCACAAAAGGCTCTGAACTTCATCGGAAGTGAAGGTTCGACACATTATCTGTGATTGATGCTGTGCGGACAACCATATCTGGAATGTTTAACTCTCCTAATGAAGCTAACAACCAGTACTTGCTTCCGAGGGTTTTTGATAGGCTTGGCTTCAATCCATTTGGTGGAACTTGTCGACTGCTATGAGCCACAAGAGTTGAAGCCACTTTAGCCAGTCCTCAGATGGTCCAATGATGGGTCTACTACACAACCTTCTTCTTGTAGACGTTGTTGGGCCTCCAAGTGCAGAGGTTTGTAGGACAGTAGAAATTTCCCTCAAGTGGATGACCTAAGGTTTATCAATCCGTAGGAGGCGTAGGATGAAGATGGTCTCTCTCAAGCAACCCTGCAACCAAATAACAAAGAGTCTCTTGTGTCCCCAACACACCCAATATAATGGTAAATTGTATAGGTGCACTAGTTCGGCGAAGAGATGGTGATACAAGTGGTATATGGATAGTAGATAATAGTTTTTGTAATCTGAAAATATAAAAACAGCAAGGTAACGCATGATAAAAGTGAGCGTAAACGATATTGCAATGATAGGAAACAAGGCCTAGGGTTCATACTTTCACTAGTGCAAGTCCTCTCAACAATTATAACATAATTGGATCACATAACTATCCCTCAACATGCAACAAAGAGTCACTCCAAAGTCACTAATAGCGGAGAACAAATGAAGAGACTTTGGTAGGGTACGAAACCACCTCAAAGTTATTCTTTCCAATCAATCCGTTGGGCTATCCCTATAGGTGTCACAAACAGCCCTAGAGTTCGTACTAGAATAACACCTTAAGACACAAATCAACCAAAACCCTAATGTCACCTAGATACTCCAATGTCACCTCAAGTATCCATGGGTATGAATATATGATATGCATCACACAATCTCAGATTCATCTATTCAACCAACACATAGAACCTCAAAGAGTGCCCCAAAATTTCTACCGGAGAATCACGACGAAAACGTGTGCCAACGCCTATGCATAGGTTCATGGCGGAACCCGAAAATTGATCACCAAAACATACATCAAGTGAATCACGTGATATCTCATTGTCACCACAGATACGCACGGCAAGACATACATCACGTGTTCTCAAATCTTTAAAGACTCAATCCGATAAGATAACTTCAAAGGGGAAACTCAATCCATTACAAGAGAGTAGAGGGGGGAGAAAACATCATAAGATCCAACTATAATAGCAAAGCTTGCGACACATCAAGATCATACCACCTCAAGAACACGAGAGAGAGAGAGATCAAACACATAGCTACTGGTACATACCCTCAGCCCCGAGGGAGAACTACTCCCTCCTCGTCATGGAGAGCACCGGGATGATGAAGATGGACACCGGAGAGGGATTGCCCCCTCCGGTAGGGTGCCGAAATGGGTCTAGATTGGTTTTCAGTGGCTACGGAGGCTTTTGGCGGTGGAACTCCCGATCTATTGTGCTCTCGGATGTTTTTAGGGTATATGGGGATATATAGGCGGAAGAAATACGTCAGGGGGCCACGAGGGGCCCACCAGGGTGGAGGGCGCGCCCAGGGGGGTGGGCGCGGCCCCTGCCTCATGGCTTCCTCGTAGATCCCCTGACATGCACTCCAAGTCTTCTGGCTTCTTCTGATCCAAAAGTAAGTTCCGTGAAGTTTCAGGTCAATTGGACTCTGTTTGGTTTTCCTTTTCTGCGATATCTAAAACATGGTAAAAACAGAAACTGGCACTGGGCTCTTGGGTAATAGGTTAGTCCCAAAAATGATATAAAAGTGTATAATAAAGCCCATAAACATCCAAAAATGAAGATAATATAGCATGGGAGCAATAAAAATTATATATACGTTGGAGACGTATCAGCATCCCCAAGTTTAGTTCCTGCTCGTCCTCGAGTAGGTAAATGATAAAAACAGAATTTTTGATGCGGAGTGCTACTTGGCATAATTTCTAAGTAATTCTCTTTATTGTAGCAAGAATATTCAGATCCATAAGATTCAAGATAAAAGTTCATATTGACATAAAAATAATAATACTTCAAGCATACTAACTAAACAATCATGTCTTCTCAAAATAACATGGCCAAAGAAAGTTCATCCCTACAAAATCATATAGTTATTCATGCTCCCTTTTCGTCACACAAGAATGCTCTCATCATGCACAACCCCGATGACAAGCCAAGCAATTGTTTCATACTTTAGTAATCTCAAACCTATAAACTTTCATGAAATATATGAGCGCGAGCCATGGACATAGCACTGTGGGTGGAATAGAATATAATGAGGGGGTTATGTGGAGAAGAAAAAAAGGAGAAAGTCTCACATCGACGCGGCTAATCAATGGGCTAGGGAGATGCCCATCAATTGATGTCATTGCAAGGAGTAGGGATTGCCATGCAACAGATGCACTAGAGCTATAAATGTATGAAAGCTCAAAAAGAAAATAAGTGGGTGTGCATCCAACTTGCTTCCTCACGAAGACCTAGGGCTCTTGAGGAGGCCCATTGTTGGAATGTACAAGCCAAGTTCTATAATGAAAAATTCTGACTAGTATATGAAAGTGACAAAAAAAGAGGCTCTCTATCATGAGGATTATTGTGCTATTTTGAAGCACAAGTGTGGCAAGGGATAGTAGCATTGTCCCTTCTCTCTTTTTCTCTCATTTTTTGGGCCTTCTCCTTTTTTATGGATGTCGGTGTCAAAACCAGCGGATCTCGGGTAGGGGTCCCGAACTGTGCGTCTAGGCGGATGGTAACAGGAGGCAGGGGACACGAAGTTTTACCCAGGTTTGGGCCCTCTCGATGGAGGTAAAACCCTACGTCCTACTCGATTAATATTGATGATATGGGTAGTATAAGAGTAGATCTACCACAAGATCAGAGAGGCTAAACCCTAGAAGCTAGCCTATGGTATGATTGTATCTTGTCCTACAGACTAAAACCCTCCGGTTTATATAGACACCGGAGAGGGCTAGGGTTACACAAGGTCGGTTACAAAGGAGGAGATATACATATCCGTATTGCCTAGCTTGCCTTCCACGCCAAGTAGAGTCCCATCCGGACACGAGACGAAGTCTTCAATCTTGTATCTTCATAGTCTAACAGTCCGGCCAAAGGATATAGTCTGGCTGTCCGAAGACCCCCCAATCCAGGACTCCCTCAGTAGCCCCCGAACCAGGCTTCAATGACGATGAGTCCGATGCGCAGTGTTGTCTTCGGCATTGCAAGGGGGGTTCCTCTCCAACTTTCAAGTGTTCGTAAGCAGTTTCCGGCTCCATAAATGTTGAACCTCTTGGCTTCTGTGCCCAATAAGGGCTTTCTCCCACGCGTCGAACGAATACGAGGCGCTAGGGCGTTTTTACCTTCAACCCCCTAGCCAGATAAATAAATTGTCTATTAAAGGAATGGGGATTCTTAGATCGGATCCATACCATCCTCCCCCAGCGAGAGTTCATCAGAGCGTGTTTCGGAAAGATCCATTCCAGCATGGCCGACCTCCGCAGCTCCTCCTCCCGCCCCTGTAGCCCTAAGCCCGGCGATTGGGAGAGGTGTTCAGTCCCGCATAGTTGATTAGTCAAGCTGCAAACTAAGGGATTTCTCCCTCCGGCGTATATGGTGCCTGTTCGAGCTGGGATTGCCACCTACAATGGCGGGGTGCAAGCGGAGAGCTTTCCTTGTCCCTCCTTGGAGGAACGGGTCTGCCTTGTCCCTTATTTACTAAGGGGACTCGGATTTCCAATTCATCCGTTCCTCCGAGGGTTCCTGGAGTTCTACGGCCTCCAATTACACAATCTCACCCCTACCTCCATTCTTCATATAGCCGGCTATGTTGCCCTCTGCGAGTTGTTCCTAGGCTGTGAGGCTCACTTTGAGCTGTGGAAAAGGCTATTCTTCCTTGTCCCTCGCACATAGAGGGAATCACTTTATCAAGTGGGCGGAGCCGAAATATGGCGCATCACCGATACCGGATACCTATCCGGTACCCCTAAGAAGCCGTCCAAAGACTGGCCTTCAAAATGGTTTTATATGGAGGATGTCCCCCTTCCGGACCCTGTTCGGCGGGGTCTTCCTGAGTTTGACAATGCTCCTTTGAAGAAGCGCCGAAGTTGGCGCCCACGGAGCCCCCAGGCGGAAGACAACGGAGAAGTCCTCTATCTGATGAACCGGATCAAAGCACTGGCTCGATCAGGATTGACAATAGTCGAAGTTATGTCGATTTGCATAATGTGAGGAGTGCATCCACTTCAATATCGTGGGCACCCCTTGTGGTGTTATAACGGGGCGGATGACGCCACCCGCTGGGGGCGTAAGGGTCCAGACAATGCTGCCGCTCTAGCGAAGATTTTGTCCGAACTGTTCAAGGGTGAGGAAGAGGAGTTCACCCGTATCAAGCCACGGGATGGATTCTCCATGTACAATCCTCCAAGCTGGGTAAGTTATATCTCCATGCTCCCATTTTTCCCGCATTCTTAGTCGTTAGTATTCACCTTGCCATTTTGCGGCAAGAATTGTGAAAAGCCATAAAGGAGGTCAGCAGACCTTCTCCACAACCAGAGGACCGTGACCGGGCCCTCGACTCTGGACTTGAAGAAGATCCAGTTACCTCCGTGGAACTGGTAGACCGGCAGTTCTATCAGTTAAGCTGCGACGATGCCCTGGGGGCCATTACGGCCGACTATCCCGGACTGCTCCCTGCATCGCAGGTAAGAAAAATCAAAAAGTCCCAACTCCAAAACTAGGATCTCCTTTTAGGCACTTCACCCACCATATACACATGGCATCTTTTACAGGGAAGGTATTCGGGACGCTCTGCCAAACCCGCGGCAACTCGCCAACAAGAGGTACCGAGGCCAGGTAGGCCAAAAAGGAAGGTGGTCAGGACGGAGACGCCGACGCAAAGGTAGAGGAAAACCCCGCTCTGTGGTTGTCGTCTTTCTCAAAATGTAATGACGCCCGCATTTCTTTAATAGAAAGAACGCTCGCTGGAATATGTCCAGCGATGCTGCCAATCAAGCTTCCACTAGTCGGGCGTCTGGACCGGACATGGAGGCGGAAGGCGATATGGGGCAGGCACCGGATAATCCCCCTACAGAGGATGCGGATAGATTATCCGCTACAAACTCAGAAACAGAAAGCGCCATGAATCATAGGCGCCGCAGGGCCGTACTCCGCGATGCTTGTTTCTCACCAGAGGCGTTCGACGCCTTCAATTCTGGAAGGGCGTACCTCCTTGCTGCTCATGATGGTCTAGCCAGAGCCACGGATCAGTATGTAAAGGATGTACGGGTGAGTAAATTTGACAATTTATATGTATCAGTAGCCCCTGAGACTTGAAACAGTTAGCAGAACTGATTTGAGGATCATCTTTAATGTGTAGGTTCTTACCGAGAAGAATACTATGTTGTCCCAGGAGCTGGAGGAATGCAAGACCCAACTGGGGGCCGCTCTTTCCGCATTGCAGGAATAGAATAAACCTCCCGCTGGTAACATTTACGTTAAAGAATGGTGGTTACCATATAGTGTGCGGCGTGTCTGCAGATCTAACAATTGATTTTGCAGATGAATCAGGAGAAAGTCCGGGGGACCAGCATGTTATGCGACAGCTAGAGGCTGGCAAACGCGTGCTGAGTAAGGTTGTGCTGGAGAAAAACAATCTCCAAGATGCCAACATTAAGCTAAACGTGGAACTAAAAGACGTTTGGAGCCAGCTTGCGATCTCCGAGAAGGAGAATAAGCGGCTTCGGCGCGGCATTTTCAGTAAGTGTTTGGACGAATCCTTTTGAAAGGAGTTCGGCGAAGAAGCTGTCTAACAGCGTTATGTCTGTAGGTATGCTGACGGGTCGTCCCGCAGAGGAAATGCCCGGGTCTGCGGGTGATCTTCTATCCGAGCTGTCACATCTGCACGAACAAGTTCGGCAGGTGATGCAGGGCGTTGACCAGGCCTTGTGGCCATCCGTCTCCCTGCCAGAAGGCGTTGCAGATCTTGCGGAGAAGCAGAAGGGAGCACGGTGGTGCTTCCATTTATGGAAGATATCAGCCTGCCGACAGGGTGCCAGAGAAGCCTGGGCCATGGTGAAGACGCAGTATACTAAGGCAGACCCAAATCACATGGCCGAGGATGGACCTGTGGGGCCCGACGGAAAAGAGATCCCCGTTAGCTTAGTTTATGCGCAAGTAGAATTAGCCGCAAAGTATTCTCAACAGGATTGTAAGCTAGACCGCCTGTTGGATGGTATAGAGGAGGAATTTAGTCAGTTCGCATGACTATGTAATTAAAGTGACATGTACAATGCCTTCTAGCCAGAGTGTAGATCATTTGTCGTTGCGGACCTTTTCGCTTCAACCTCCGCGCCCGATAGTCCGGAGTGAATCTGAATAACCGCTCAGTTATATAAAACTGGGGTATGCGTCGAGACCAGGCGTAGGGGTCATTAGTGATTTATCAGACAAGTTCCCAACTAGTTATGTTATATTACATGGGTAGTAAGAAACATCTTCCAGGGAGAATAGTTCCGTTAAGGGTTCCTTTCCCTGGGTAAGCATGCCCTAAAGTGCATGTCCGGACTGCGATAAGAAATGCAGAAAAAGCATCTGGGGGCAGATATGGAAAATAAAAATCATCTTTTGTTCACCGATCGAATATTCCCTTAAGAATGCTAGCTCTCGGCTTCACCCAGTCTGAGGTACACATTCGGCTGACCCGGCAGTAACAATCGCAGAGGTGCTCCCCTTATGCCCTAGCCAAATTAATGGGAACGTAGGGCATAAATACAAGAGCCAGGCAACCCAGCTTGGCCAAAACTTAAGTCATATCGATGCATATAAGGGTGAAAAAAGGTACATGCGGAAGTATAACACATGTATTGGGCGTGAGGCCCAGATAAATAATTTAAGCTTCTGTGAGAGAAGCCCCCATGTATGAAGAGTGCGGCTAGAGCATCTGTAATGTACAAGCGAGGCAAAAGGTGACCCTTGAAGGCCTAGATAAATGAGAAAGAAAGAAAGAGATAGATAATGTATATGCAGAAAATGGACAAAGGGAGGGGACTTACATAGAGTCCGGTGCTAGGCGTAGAATCTTTGGAGCCTGGCCACGTTCCATGGGTTCGGCTCGAGTCGACTAGTCGATGCATCCCGCAGTCGGTATGCTCCACCGGTCAGAACTTGGTCGATAATGAAGGGACCTTCCCATTTGGGCTGGAGCTTGTTCTTTTTCTTGTCCGACAGGCGTAGAACTAGTTAGCCAACGTTATAAGTTTTGGCCCGTACTTCTCTGCTTTGGTATCTGCGAGCCTGTTGCTGATAAAATGCGGAATGAGCTTTGGCTACGTCGCGCTCCTCCTCCAAGGTGTCCAGACTGTCATGCCGATCGAGCTCGGCTTCTCTTTCTTCATACATGCGCACTCGAGGTGAGTCATGAATTATATCACAGGGCAAGTCTGCCTCTGCACCGTACACCATAAAGAATGGTGTGTATCCGGTACTATGATTCAGCGTGGTCCGCAGCCCCCAGAGTACGGAGTAGAGCTCCTCTACCCAGTGCGTGTCAGACTCCGTTAAGGAACGCACTAATCTGGGTTTAATGCCGCTCATTATAAGACCGTTTGCTCGCTCGACTTGACCATTGGTTTGTGGGTGATAGACTGAAGCATAATCGAGCTTGATGCCCATTTTGCTGCACCAGAGTTTTACCTCGTCGGCCATGAAGTTCGTGCCATTGTCAGTGATGATGCTGTGGGGGACACCATAACGGTGTACAACCCCGGATGTGAAGTCTATCACTCGTCCGGATTCGGCTGTTTTAACAGGTTTGGCCTCTATCCATTTGGTGAACTTATCCACCATGACTACTAAGTATTTTTTCTTTTGGGTTCCCCCTTTAAGGGGTCCAACCATGTCAAGCCCCTAGACCGCAAAGGGCCATGTAATGGGGATTGTTTGGAGAGCGGTGGGTGGCATGTGGGTTTGATTTGCAAAGAGCTGGCAACCGGCGCAACGTTGGACCAAGTCCTGTGCGTCTTCCCGGGCTGTTGGCCAATAGAATCCTATGCGGAAGGCCTTGCTTACAAGGGCCCGGGTTGCGACGTGATGATCGCCGAGTCCGGCGTGAATTTCTGCCAAAAGATTCCGCCCCTCCTCTTCGGAGATGCACCTTTGAAGGACTACGGTAGTGCTTTTTTTGTACAATTCTCCCTCATGGACCTTGTAGGCCTTGGATCGCCGCACTATGCAGCGTGCCTCATTTTGGTCCACCGGAAGTTCCTGTCTAGTTAGGTAGGCCAGGAATGGTTCTGTCCACGGGGCAATAATGGCCATTATTACGTTGGCTGAAGGTGTTATTTCGGTGGCAGAGCCTCCGATTGTGTCAGAGTATTCGGTATCGGGAATTTTGGCCGGGTCTGGACTATTGTTACCGGTGTCTCCTTCCCATACTACGGATGGCTTGAACAGCCTTTCCAAAAATATGTTGGGGGACCGTATCGCGTTTTGCGCCGATGCGGGCGAGGACATCCGCCACCTGATTGTTTTCCCGAGCCACATGGTGAAATTCAAGCCCCTCGAACAGAGCTGACATTTTCAGGATGGTGTTTCGATACGCCGCCATTTTCGGATCCTTGGCGTCAAAGTCTCCATTTATTTGGGATATTGCGAGGTTTGAATCCTCACGCACCTCCAGGCGTTGAATGCCCATGGAGACTGCCATCCGAAGACCATGCAACAGAGCTTCGTATTCGGCTGCATTGTTGGAGTCTGTATACAATATTTGCAGTACGTACTGACTGGTATCCCCGGTTGGGGATGTCAGGACGACCCCAGCCTCTAGACCGGCCAACATTTTAGAGTCGTCGAAGTGCATGATCCAGTTAGAGTATGCGTCGTACTCTTTAGGGAGTTCGGCCTCCGTCCATTCGGCGACGAAGTCGGCCAAAAGTTGTGATTTAATGGCTCGTCGAGGTTTGTATGTTATGTCGAACGGGAGGAGCTCAATGGCCCATTTGGCAATCCGGCCCGTAGCGTCGCGGTTGTTTATAATATCATTAAGTGGCACTTCCGACGCTACCGTAGTCGAACACTCTTGAAAGTAGTGTTGTAGCTTCCGGGACACCATGAATACCGCATAGGCTATCTTTTGATAATGTGGGTACCGTGATTTGCATGGAGTGAGGACAGTGGATACATAATATACCGGCTTTTGAAGAGGGAATTTATGTCCGGCAGCTTCTCGTTCGACGACGAGCACCGTTCTTACAACTTGGTGAGTTGCCGCAATGTACAACAGCATTGGTTCGCCAATGTTTGGTGCTGCCAGGATTGGGTTGGTTGCCAAAATGGCCTTTATTTCTTACAATCCGGCTGTGGCAGCATCCGTCCACTCGAAGTGTTCGGTGCGCCGAAGAAGGCGATAAAGGGGTAAAGCCTTTTCTCCTAAGCGGGAGATAAAGTGGCTTAGAGCCGCCACGCATCTAGTTAACTTCTGGATTTGTTTGAGGCCTTTTGGTGTAGCCAACTGTGACAAAGCTCGGATTTTGGACGGATTAGCTTCGATACCTCTACTGGAGACAATGAAACCCAGGAGCTTTCCGGCTGGTACGCCGAGAAAACGCATTTTTCTGGATTGAGCTTGATGTCATATGTTCGGAGGTTGTCGAATGTGAGCCTCAAGTCGTCTATCAAAGAGTTGACATGTTTGGTTTTAACAACCACATCGTCTACGTATGCCTCTAGTGTTTTGCCGATTTGTTTCTCCAGGCATGTCTGAATAATGCGCAGATATGTTGCGCCGGCGTTCTTGATCCCAAAAGGCATTGTGTTAAAACAGAAGGGACCGTATGGTGTGATGAATGCCGTTGCGTCTTGGTTGGACTCCGCCATCTTGATTTGGTGGTAACCGTAGTATGCGTCAAGGAAACACAATGACTTGTGTCCTGCGGTAACATCAATGATTTGATCGATGGGTGGGAGGGGGAAGGGATCCTTTGGGCAAGCTTTATTGAAGTCTTTGAAATCGACACAAAGGCGCCAGGATTTGTCCTTCTTTGGTACCATCACCAGGTTTGCTAGCCAGTCCGGGTGTTTTATTTCTTTGATGAATCTGGCCTCCAATAACTTGGCCAGTTCCTCTCCCATGGCCTATCTCTTAGGTTCAGAGAAACGCCGAAGAGCTTGCTTGAACGGCTTGAATCCCTTTAGGATATTCAGGCTATGCTCGGCCAGCCTGCGTGGGATTCCTGGCATGTCTGAGGGATGCCAGGCGAATATGTCCCAGTTCTCGCGCAGGAACTCTCGTAGTGCAGTGTCCATAGTGAGGCTTAGCTGTGCCCCGATGGAGGCTGTTTTTGTAGGGTCCGTTGGGTGGACTTGGAATTTGACTATTTCATCCGCTGGTTTAAAAGAGGTGGACTTGGATCTCTTGTCGAGTATCACGTTGTCCCTGTCCACTGTGGAGCGTAGCAAGGTTAATTCCTCGGCCGAGAGGGCTTCGGATAATGCCTCGAGGGCCAATGCGGCTGTTTTGTTTTCGGCACGGAGTGCTGTGTTCGGATCGCTGGCAAGAATGATTATTCCGTTGGGCCCGGGCATTTTGAGCTTCATGTACCCGTAATGAGGCATGGCTTGGAAGATTGTGAATGCCTCCCATCCTAAAAGAGCGTGATAACCACTACTGAATGGGGCCACTTGGATTGTAATTTCTTCGGACCTGTAATTATCCGGCGTGCCGAATACCACATCTAGTGTGATTTTCCCAGCACAGCGTGCTTCTCAACTGGGGATGATTCCTCTAAAGGTTGTGCTACTTTGCTCAATGCGGTTCCAGTCTATTTCCATCTTTTGAAGAGTTTCCTCATAGATGAGGTTTAATCCGCTGCCGCCGTCCATGAGTACTTTGGTGAGTCGAAAGCCGTCCACGATTGGACTGAGGACCAGTGCGGCTGGTGCTCAGGCTGTTCGGAATTTAGGTTCGTCACTGGCATTGAAGGTAATAGCCGTGTCACTCCATGGATTTATTGCTGCTACGTGGCAGATTTCGGCCATGATGCGGAGTGTTCGCTTGCATCTATTATTTGACGCGAAGGTCTCAAAGACCGTTAACACAATATTGTTATCCACGGGATGGTGCTCTGTGGTATTTGGGAGAAGTAGATCCTCACCACTTTTGGCCACCTGCCGGAGTATCCAACATGCTCTAAGGCTGTGCGTTGGTATTGTATCCGCTGTACTGTGAATTTTGCAGGGTCCGTTGAGCCATCCCTCCAGTACGGTTCCATACCCTGTAGAGGGTTTTTGCTTTTTGGTAGTTGACCCGGGTGTATTGTGATAATGCACCCTTTTGTTTCGGAATGGGTTTGTATTCAGGGCCGGATTATCCCAGAAGTTTATTTTGTTTCCCAGGCACTTTCCATCGCACAGTACTTTCGTACTATGGACGCTGTCATGGGTTTGTCACGGAAGATGTCCTCATGAAAGGACTTAGTCGTGGAGCCATCGCTACGGGTTAGCTTAAGGGGTTAAACCGGACAAGGGACATGGGGAATTTTATACTAGTTTGGCCCCTTCAAGGAAGGTAAAAGCCTACGTCTAGTTGTGATTGGTATTGCTAGGGTTTCGAAGGCCAGGGAGCGAATCCGCTTTGTGTGGCTCTCAAGTTGTTGTTGTCTGTCCTTAAACCGCGGCCGGGTCGTCCCTTTATATACATAGGTTGAGGCCCGCCGGAATACAGAGCCCCGAAGCCGGATCATAAACGTGTCTGGTTCGGTCTCTATTCTCTCTATCTAATCATACAAGTTATTTGACTAGGTCGGTTTACATTTACAGGCTATAACCCGCATTTGGGCCTTGGGCCTTCCTTAAAGTGCCATTATCCTCACATCTTCATGGGCTTCTAATCTTCAAAGAGTCAATCTGGCTACATAAGGCCGGTTTACCTCCAGTAGTAATATCCCCAACATTAGGCCCCAGATTGGTTTGAACTTGTTCATGTCAATCTTCCATACTTAGAAAAAATCTTCTCTCCTATCTTCACTTTGATCTTGTAAACAACCATGACGTCATATTTCAAAATTATGACAAACCGCCCTGATGTCATCCATCCGTTGATATCGGAGATTACCTTCATTTAATATATATTCAGTCATCGAGGCGACACCTTTATTAACTTATCCATTTTTTGGGCTCCTCGATTCCCGTGCTTGCCGTTTTATCACTTCACCTTATAAATAGGGCCGAGGGGTCATTTTCACCTTCCCCCCCCCCCCCCCCGTGCCTCTTCGTGTCGTCTTCCTTGCGCCGCTCAGCCTCTGGAGCTCCGCCGCCACAGTCGACCGTCGCCTCTGCTCCGACCCTAGCCGCTGCATCACCCTGAACGCACCAGAATACTGCGGCGCCTTTCCGCTTCCTCACCAGCTCCAGTAAGTTCGCTGCTTTTTTCGCCACAGATCTGTTCTAGGGTTTCGACGTTCTTCGCAGTTCTTCCGAAGTTCATCAGTGCTGTTCTTCCCTGTTCTTCCTTTAGTATGTAGATGAACACTTCATGCTTGACGTATCTCTTGCCGTAGCTAACCTACCATGGTCATCACAAATCCTTATGCACAAAGAACTGATCTAGTCTATCATAAATTGCTTCAGTTCTGCACCCCTTCAAGATCCAATTATTTTTGCTTTTCTGTCTTATCTTAGATCCGAAAGTTTTATATGTCACTGTGAGATCTGTTTCTATGTTCCTGTGAGATCCGTGTCTCCTCGCACCAATATAGGCGGTTTGACCTTGTATAAACAGTCTATGCCATTAGCCCTCTGATAAACCGGAGGAGCATTTTACCTTCATAATTATGCTCCGGTTTAACAGTGTCAGAGCAATCCTGTGCTAGTATACCCTTTTTCTCTTATTGCATTAGTCTCCGGGTTGTACCATTTCACATATCAATATGTTTCTTACTCCCTTTTCTCTTGTATATAATCATGCGTAATTTATAAACCGGCCTTTCATTTTCAGTTTGTTTGCTTTGCAATGGCCAAACAATTCACTGCCTGCAACTGGTCTTGTTCCTGGGTTACTGAGGCTCAATTGAATGAGATGGTTGGATCGGCTCTCTACCTAAGAAAACTGAGATCAAATGGTGAGTACCAGGAACAGAAAATCCTCCAACCCCAAGGCAGGGCGAGGTGGTGGTCTTTGTTGACCATATAGGCCGTGGTTTCAAACCGCCAGGGTCAAAGTTTTATCGAGATGTGCTTGCCAGCTTCCAACTGCATCCACAAGATATTGGTCCCAACTCAGTTTCCAACTTATGCAACTTCCAGGTCTTCTGTGAAGTATATTTATAAGAAGAACCAACTACAGAACTGTTCCAGGATTTCTTTCACTTAAAACGGCGCACAGAGTTTGTAAATGGCCCGAACACAGAACTTGGTGGTGTCTCGATTCAGAAGCGGAAAGAAGTAGAATTTCCTCATGCCAAACATCATAGTCACCCAAAGGAATGGAACCAAACATGGTTTTATTGCAGAGACACTTCGCCTGAGGATGAAAATCTCCTCCCTGGCTTTCGTGATCACAGACTATCCAATACTCACCCAATGCCACAATGCCTGAGCTCTTCAGAAAGGGCGAAATATGCTCCTCAACTCGCCAAGCTCCAGGCCTTTATGGCAAACGGTTTAACAGGCGTGGATTTTGTGCGCTGTTGGATATCCTGGAGTATCTTGTCGCTAAGCCGGCGTCCCGGTTTAATGTGTGAATATACCGGTGAAGTTGATGACCCTCAATGCCATTGCAACATCCAATTATCTGAAGAAGAAGTTACTGAAGGTGTAAAGAAGATTCTGAATGAATCGGAACTAGTCTGTAGTCAAACCGGTCTGAGTCCCTTCTATGCCAAGAACAAACCGCCTGTTGTAAGCATTACAGTTCCTCTTCATCTCTAATATCTTTAACTTATACAATCTATAACCCTTCTTCTTTATATATATAGGGTGATGACCCTTCTGGAAACGGAAATCCATAGAGAAAGCGGCAAAGGCAACTGGAGACAAAGCGGTCAAGCCATCCCGCCCAAAGACCAAAGCCTTAAAATGGAAGTCAAAGCGGAAAACGGCTGACCGAATTAATATGGAGCTTGATGATGATACCGATGATCCAGAAGTTGAGGTAGAACTTGACTCACTTGGCTCTCTTTTTATGCATCTTGTTAACAATGATCTTCCTCAGGAGGATGAGCTAGTCAAGCTGATGACGCAGAGGTAATTACCCTTTCCTCCGGTTCAGACTCTATGACAACACAAAAAACTCGCCAATCAATCCAGAAAGTATGCTTTTCTCATCCTCTTGCTCACTTGGATCCAACATTTATTTTGAAGACTCAACAGCATGAAGCTCGTCGGACAACTCGGCACAGTGGCCAACAGGTCACTTCAACCAGTTTACCTGACACTCCAGTTCAGAAGCGCCGGTCTGAGGTCTCTCCTACTTCTGACCATTCTTACCCCAAGGCAGGTTATTTCAGACAGCCTCTTAATCCGTCCGATTCAAATTATCAGGTGACACCTCCTTCCTCTTCTAGTGAATCGACAGCAACTCAACTCCCCCCTTTGAAAAGTGTGGCCGGGTGAGTTGTAAAAACCTTTCCTTTCAACGCGCCCTACATCCTTTGAATAGGATGTTAATCCTTTTTTATTCTGTTTTCAGGGCCAAAGCCAAACCCAGTAAGAAAGCTCGGGTCACCAATCCGCCAGAAGACCCTGTCGCCGAAGAAGAACCAAGAGGTGAACCGGAATAGACTGGTGAACCGGAAGGCCCCCATCCTGAAACTACTTTTGATGATCCGCCCCTTGAAGGCCAACATACTGACGAACCAACAGATGCTGAGCCTGCCGCACCCGATACAAAAACGGCAGAACCAAACTGGGCCAGTCCGATGAAAGACACTGAAATTCCATCATCATCCACCAAAAATCCTGAAGGCCAAGGTGATGACGTTATTATTACTGGAATAGGTCAAAGCTCTCCTGGCCATCCCGTTATTTTAGCTCAGCATAGTGCCAAAGAAGAGCAAATTGCTAGGAATAAAGGTAAATGGAGCAGCGACTTATCAAACTATGCTCATCTTAACACTGATGAGCTTCATTCCGGCTTCTTGAACCGTCTGCATTCAAACCAGGATTATGAAGCCAGTTTGGTAAACTTGATGAAAGAGCGACATGAGGTAAATTCTTCTCCCTTTGTATATTGATTTATAGCTGAAACACTACCCCAAGTAGCCCCCAAGGGCCGTTTTATGATTATTAATCACAAAACGGGTCTTTGTAACACTTCAAGCATCCCATCATTGATCCTTGCAATGGCGTGTCGCCAATAATAGATAAGACTCATCGTGAAAAAAATAGATAACTTTCTGCAGCATAGCCCCCAAAGGCCGGTTTAACTTGGCAAGTTAATCCGGTTTTTAATCCACACAACCGTTTTAGAACAGACCCTCAGCCCCGAGGGAGAACTACTCCCTCCTCATCATGGCGAGCACCGGGTGATGAAGATGGCCACCGGAGAGGGATTGCTCCCTCCGGCAGGGTGCCAAAACGGGTCTAGATTGGTTTTCGGTGGCTACGGAGGCTTCTGGCGGCGGAACTCCCAATCTATTGTGCTCCCCGATCGTTTTAGGGTATATGGAGATATATAGGCGGAAGAAGTACGTCAGGGGGGGCACGAGGGGCCCATGAGGGGGAGGGCGTGCCCGGGGGGGTGGGCGCGCCCCCCTGCCTCGTGGCTTCCTCGTTGCTTCCCTTACGTGGACTCCAAGTCTCCCGGGTTGCTTTCCTTCCAAAAATAAGTTCCGTGAAGTTTCATGTCAATTGGACTCCGTTTGATTTTCCTTTTCTAAGATACTCTAAAACAAGGTAAAAACAGAAACTGGCACTGGGCTCTGGGTTAATAGGTTAGTCCCAAAAATGATATAAAATAGCATATAAATGCATATAAAACATCCAAGGTTGATAATATAATAGCATGGAACAATCAAATATTATAGATACGTTGGAGACGTATCAATAAGTAGATGATGGGTTGCTAGAGTGACAGAAGCTTAAACCCTAGTTTATGCGTTGCTTCATAAGGGGCTGATTTGGATTCATATGTTTCATGCTATGGTTAGGTATACCTTAATACTTCTGTTGTAGTTGCGGATGCTTGCAATAGGAGTTAATCATAAGTGGGATGCTTGTCCAAGTAAGGACAACACCCAAGCACCGGTCCACCCACATAACAAGTTATCAAAGTACCGAACGCGAATCATATGAACGTGATGAAAACTAGCTTGACGATAATTCCCATGTGTCCTTGGGAGCGCTTTACTTCATATAAGAGTTTGTCCAGGCTTGTCCTTTGCTACAACAAGGATTGGGCCATCTTGCTGCACCTTATTTACTTTATTACTTGCTACTCATTACAAATTACCTAATCACAAAACTATCTATTACCGATAACTTCAGTGCTTGCAGAGAATACCTTACTAAAAACTTCTTATCATTTCCTACTGCTCCTCGTCGGGTTGGACACTCTTACTTATCGAAAAGGCTACGATAGACCCCTATACTTGTGGGTCATCAGTTTCCTAACCATTGACATGAGTTGTCATTTGATAACAGGATCACATCATTAGGAGAATGATGTGATGGGCAAGACCCATCCGTTAGCTTAGCATATTGATCGTTCAGTTTTATTGCTATTGCTTTCTTCATGTCAAATACATATTCCTTCGACTAAGAGATTATGCAACTTCCGGATACTGGAGGAAAACCTTGTGTGCTATCAAACGTCACAACATAACTGGGTGATTACAAAGATGCTCTACAGGTATCTCCGAAGTCGTTTCTTGGGTTGGCATAGATCGAGATGAGGATTTGTCACTCCAAGTATCGGAGAGGTATCTCTGGGCCCTATTGGTAATGCACATCATAATAAGCCTTGCAAGAAAAGTGACTAATGAGTCAGTTACAGGATGATGTATTACAGAACGAGTAAAGAGACTTGCCAGTAACGAGATTGAACTAGGTATGAAGATACCGATGTAACAGCCCAAATTTTCAATATGGAATGTTATACATAGATCATCCATGCATATCATGATTTATTGCATTTCCGTTCCGCAATCCTCGAAATCCTAAGCAACTCAAGGACCCACGGAGAGAGTTGGGGATTTTCCGGTTTTCATATTTGATTTTTATCAAATAATGAAACAAGGATTTGATTTTAATAATTTTTCTCTCCGAGAAATATTTCATATTAAATCAAATGAGTGGAGATAATATGACTTCTCCAAAATAATTGAAATATCGGAGGAAAAATATTAAAATCATTTATTGGATTTTATTTGGTTTTATTCAGATTTTATTTGCATTAGAAAAACTGCATGTTTACAAAATTTCATTTTAGGGCCAAGAAAATGTTCAACCCGTCCTAAATATTTTATTTAGACGGTGAAAAAAGTTGTTTTGGCATTTTTAGATTTTTTTATTTTTCTAGGATTTTTCTTCTATCGGCGGTATTAAAAAAAATCCCGTGCCCGACTGGGCCTAGGGCCCAGCTGAGCAAGGCCGGCCCGAGCCGCCGCCGCGGCCTCCTGCGCGTGCCGCCGCCGCCGAGCCGGACTCCGTCGCTGCCGCCTTGCCCCCTCCTCCAAGCCGCCCACCCCGCCCCCTTTATATACGTGCCGCCCGAGCACCCCCACCGCCACAATCGCCGCCTCCCGCACCCCGCCCCGAGCCGCGCCGCGCCTCCCATCGCCGCCGAGCCCCGCCGTCACCGCTGCAGCGCGCCGCCCGCCGCCCGCGCCGCCGCTGCACCCCGCAGCCCCGCGAGCTGCCGCCCCGCCGCTCAAGCCCTCGCCGGAGGTAGCCGCCGGATCGAACCGCCGGTTTTTCTTTAAAAAAACCCGTTCGGTTTTATTTTTTTCTCAAAACCCTAGTTTTCGTTTTTTTAAATAGATCGGTTTTTCTCCGGTTTATTTATTTAGCGAGCGTTCGTTCATTCGTTCATTTTAACGAACGCGTTCTTCGTTTAGATCCAGATAACGAACGTTTATTCGTTAATCTCTTCATCATTTTTCTTTTTCTCGGATTTATTCCATGATTTTTCTGATCGCGATTTCTTATCCGATCTTAATTTCTGTTTATCTTTTCGCTCGTTTATCGGAATCAGGCGATTCAAGCGCCTAGAGTTTCGTATCGAAACCCTCTTTCCGGTTAATCAACTCAAACAAGTTTTCGCTACTGTAAAATTTGACCTAAGTTCAAATTAGTAAACGAAGTGGTTTTCTTTCGCCGTCTGACTTTCGTTGCTTCGTTTGATTTGATTCTTTTTGCGTACCGGAGTTCTTAAGTTGAACTTTCTGGTCAACCTCTCTTATTTGAGTTTTGCTTGTGCATCGTTGCTTGTTACTTATGTATGTTATTGTTTGCTTACGATAGAATTCCCGGAGTGCGAACCGTGTTACTACGAGTCTCTAGGATTCGCGGATCGTCAACAAGGAAAGTAACACTTTGATCATATCCCATTATTACCCAGTTTTTATGCATTAGTTCCAATCCTCAAACATTGCATGATTAGGATGTCATTAACTTGTGGGTTGGGAAGTAGTTGCTGAGGTAGAACCTATTGCCCTGTTATATTCAAACCCTTGGGAGTTACTTCTACGTATTGCTTATATTGCTATGCTATGCTCGTAGACGTGGTTTGGGTTTGAGTGAAATTCATGATAGATGTGAGATTGTTAAATAATGGTTCAACTTAAGGTGGCAACTTAATCAAACAACTGGGTGGATTGAGGCACCTGGGGAACCCAGTGTTGTCTGTATTTTTTGGAAATCCCGGGGTACCCGTGTGATCTTCCTATGGACCGCCACCCAGGCTCAAAGGGAACTGAGATGATTCATGCTAGAAACTTCCGTGTGCAGCCACAAGCTATTATGGGCTCTAGCATAGTTGAGTAGGTTACGTGAAGCTCTTGAAGAGGTAGATCAGCAGGTAGTGGGTTTTGTAGGTTTGGTATGGTCTACCCGGAGTAGAGAGTTAACGTTTCTGAAAGACTGTGTCTCGGTCATCCGTTTCTCAAACACCATGTAGTGAGAGAAATCCAACGGAGGCGATCGAGTCTTGTGGGGAAAAGTGCGCAAACCTCTGCAGAGTGTACAATCTAATCATGGTTAGCCGTGTCCCCGGTTATGGACAATTCTTGAGTATCTAGTACTTGGGTTATCACATGTATCTCACCATGTTTAATTAATACTGTTGGGTTGTTAATCACTTTAATTGGGATTGAGTTGGGGTACCTTCTCAATGATGTTTCAACCACCATGATAGTTAAATTAAAATCTATTCCTTTGTTGTAGGGAAAAATTGGCTTTTCGCAAAAACTATAACCATACAGCTTTCCACTAGCCATATATGCATGTAGTGATAGTATTATTCTGTTTTTGCTCTACTGTGTTATATTGCCAGCATATTCCATGTGCTGGCCCGATTTTCAGGCTGCAACGTATTATGTTGCAGACTTTTCAGACGAGGAGTAAGGTTCGTTAGGTCGTTGCCGTGCAGCTCAGCTATGCCGTTGGAGTTGATGGACTCACCTTATCTTCCAAGCCTTCCGATGTTATCGCATTAGATGGCCTTAAGCCATATTATTGTAATAAGTTCTCTTTTAGACTTTTCGATGTAATAAGTGTGTGATTGCTACTCTGTTATAAATCCTCGAGTACTGTGTGTGTCAGCATTACTGATCCAGGGATGACACTGAAGCACAGAGACTTGACCATCTGAGGTCGGGTCGCTACAAGATGGTATCAGAGCACACGCTGAGTGTAGGACACGACCACTAAGATAAACCCTAGGTCACACTTCTCTTCTCATTTCTGACTCCTCTCCATTTTCTACTCTTTAGGATGACGGAGATGAAGAACAAGTTTGCACAACCGGATGAAGACACACCTTTTGGACGCCACTTGAAGGAAGTCACTAGGTACTTGAACATTGGAATACCAAGCTTCATCGGGACGTACAATGCCACTTTACCAGAAGAAGAGCGCTGGATGATTCAAGTACAAGTTCCAGGAAGGACGTTCTCGCCAACCTCTAAACCCATAGAATTTTTCTTCGACACACCAACCTGGAGTTTAGGAAAGAGTATGGCAGCTCACATCACCATGGGACCCATTGGAGAAGTGTATCACGGGGATCTTCAGGACACTATCTACCAAATATGTGGGCGCCGAGACGAGCAATGGGAAGTAATCAGCACTAAGAAGGATAGATCCATTGCAGCTTTCATCCAGGAGTTAAACCAGCACATTCGACGTCAGGAGAACCAGATGTGTGCGGACATGATGGACTTGAAGAAGGCGAAGACTAGGATCATCGAGCTGGAGGAAGAACTCAAGTTTACCCGCGATGGATATGAGGAGGAAATCAAGACCCTACTGGAGAAGAATGACGACCTAGTCAAGAAGATCGGAGTATTCATGGGAGGACCAGCACCGGGAGTATAAGACGACGATTCCACTTGCCCGGACAACTACATCATCATCGACGACACCGACTCCGACCCTAGTGATGATGACTTTGAAGACGAAGCTGGAGCAGACATCATGGAGTCTTCCACCGATCAAAATTTCTAGATGACCACCAACTATTAGTAGTATTTTCCCCCATGTATATAGTAGTAGTGAGCACTTTTGCGATAGTTCTAGACCGTTTGTATGCCCTTGCTTGATTGATTGAGTGAAATGATTGTGTTTGTCTCATGTGCATATGGGTAGTGCTTTCTCATTAGACCCCTTTTCTATTCTAATCTCTTCCATCTAAACCCATCAGATGCCTCCGAGACGTGACACCGGTTTTGCCTTCCCGCCGGAGCTCACCCAGTTGATCCAGCAGTAGAATGCCTTGATGCAATTGCTAGTTCAGAACCAGGGAAACAACAACAACCCACCGCCAGTGGACAACCTAGCCCGTTTTCTAAGGTTACAGCCGCCGGTGTTTTCCAGTAGCACCGAGCCTATAGTTGCTGATGATTGGCTACGCCATATTGGAAGGGAGTTGACCACCGCAGGTTGCACAGATGCTGAGAGGGTGCACTTTGCCGCACATCAATTGGATGGACCAGCGGCCTCATGGTGGGAGAATTACACAGCCACTTTTCCTGTAGCCAACGTCACTTGGGACCAGTTTCAGCAAGCTTTCCGCACCGCCCATGTCTCGACTGGAGCTATGCAGATGAAGAAGCGGGAGTTCCGCAACCTACGCCAGGGGAACCGTACTGTGGCTCAGTATGTGGATGAGTTTATCAAGTTATCACGCTATGCCCCTGACGATGTGGCCACAGATGCCGCGAAGCAGGAGAAGTTTATGGAAGAGCTGAATGATGAGATGAGCATGCAGTTGATGGTAGCAACCTTCAACAACTACCAGGATTTGGTAGATAAGGCTCTTATGATTGAAGGGAAATAGCAGCAGATTGAGAGCCGCAAGAGAAAGTATGGACAAGGGAAGTATAACTCAGGAGCTCAGCAGAAGCCTCGCCTAACCCCGAACTCGGGAGGACTTGTTCACAACCATGGAGGTCACAACCACACTAGAGGAGGATCACATAACCACAGTGGTGCTAAGAATGGGAATGGGAACGGAGCTAACAACAATCAGAACCGCTCCAACCCGTCCAATCCCGCCAAAAGAGACTTAAGTCAGGTTACCTGTTTTAAGTGCGGGAAGACAGGGCACTATGCCAATGATTGCCCCGAAGGAAGGAATGGAAACGGAAATGGAAGCGCTGGGAAGAAGCCCAATCCATTCAACAAAGGACAAGTGAACCACGTTAACGTGGAGGAGGTTGAAGAGCAGCCGGACGCGGTAATAGGTAAGTTTTTGGTTAAGTCATTTACCGCTCTTGTTCTTTTCGATACTGGTGCATCGCATTCATACATATCAAGGGGATTCGTGGATAAGTTTAAACTACCAACCCAAACCCTTAGGACCCCTCTTTTAGTGAGTTCACCCGGAGCAGAATATATGGCTAGCCGATGGTGTGACCAGATACCCTTAACCATGGGCTCACATGTGTTTCCGTCCGACCTAATTATCTTGGAGTCGCAAGGATTGGATGTGATATTGGGTATGGACTGGATGTCAAAGTATGGAGGAAGCATTTACTGTGCGAGTTAGTTGATTTATCTCACCACCCCGGAGGGAAAAAGGATTAAGTATGTGTCTAGGCATGTGCCAAAAAGGAGCCATGTGAATGCCCTTACGGGAGTTGTTCAGGAGGAAGTGCCGGTAGTAAAGGATTACCCAGATGTTTTCCCAGAGGAGTTACCAGGCATGCCACCGGACAGAGACATTGAGTTTCTGATAGAGCTGTTTCCAGGTACAGGACCAATATTCAAGAGACCCTATCGGATGCCCGCAAATGATCTGGAAGAAATTAAGAAACATATCAAGGACTTATTGGCGAAAGGATACATCCGAAGAAGTTCATCACCTTGGGGAGCCCCAGTACTTTTGGTTGAGAAGAAGGATAAATCCCTAAGGATGGTTGTTGATTATCGAGTCTTGAATGAAGTGACGATAAAGAACAAGTACCCACTACCGATGATCAACGATCTGTTTGATCAGTTGCAAGGAGCTAAAGTGTTATCAAAGATCGATTTACGATCAGGGTATCATCAGTTGAAGATACGAGAGAAGGACATACCAAAGACGGCGTTCACAACGCAATATGGATTATATGAGTACACGGTCATGTCGTTTGGACTGACTAACGCCCCTGCCTATTTCACGAGCATGATGAACAAGGTGTTCATGGAGTATTTGGACAAGTTTGTTGTGGTGTTTATTGATGATATCATGGTATACTCAAAGAACGAGGAGGAGCACAAAGAGCATTTTCGTTTAGTTCTCAAGAAGCTCAGGGAACACCAGTTGTATGCTAAGTTTAGCAAATGCGAGTTTTGGCTGAAGGAAGTCGGATTCCTTGGACATGTTATATCAGGAGAAGGTATAGCAGTAGACCCCAGCAAGGTTCAGTCAGTCACTGAATGGTTGGCACCCACCTCAGTTAGCGAGATCCGCAGTTTTCTTGGACTCGCAGGATACTACCGGAGATTCATTGAGAATTTTTCCAAGATTGCAAAACCAATGACTGAACTGTTGAAGAAGGATACCAAGTTTAAATGGACAGAAGATTGTGAAGCAAGTTTCCAGGAGTTGAAGAAACGTTTGACTACAGCCCCAGTGCTAGTACTGCCAGATATACATAAGGAGTTCCAAGTGTATTGCGACGCCTCTCGCTTAGGACTTGGATGTGTGCTTATGCAGGACGGAAGAGTTGTTTCGTATGCCTCACGACAACTAAAACCTCATGAGTTGAATTATGCTACGCATGATTTGGAGCTAGCAGCCGTAGTGCATGCGTTGAAGACTTGGAGACATTACCTTATTGGAAACCGTTGTGATGTGTACACGGATCACAAGAGTTTGAAGTACATCTTCACCCAGAAGGAGCTGAACCTTAGGCAGAGGAGATGGTTGGAGCTTATAAAGGATTATGACATGAAGCTACACTATCATCCAGGAAAGGCCAATGTCGTAGCAGACGCATTGAGTCGGAAGAGTTATGCTAATATCCTTGAAAGTAAAGGACTGCCGAAGGAATTAGCAAAGGACATCATGGAACTTCGATTAGAGATTGTACCTAGAAGGTTCATTGCCACAATGGAGGTTCAGTCGACATTGCTGGACAAGATTCGGGAAGCTCAGAAAGATGATAAAGAGATTGCCGAGATAAAGGAGAAGATGGGCAAAGGAAAGGCCAAAGGTTTTCGTGAGGATGAGCACGATACCCTATGGTTTGAGGACCGAATTTACGTGCCCAATAATCAGGAGATCAGAAAGTTAATACTTCAAGAGGCGCATGACTCACCATACTCGATACACCCCGGAAACACCAAGATGTATTTGGATTTGAAGGAACGTTTCTGGTGGACTGGTATGAAGAAGGATATTGCCGAGTATGTAGCCGTATGTGATGTATGTCAGAGAGTTAAGGCAGAACATCAGAAGCCAGCAGGACTGTTACAGCCTATGCCGATACCCGAATGGAAGTGGGATAAACTTGGCATGGACTTTATCACCGGATTACCCAGGACTAAAGCAGGATATGATTCCATATGGGTAGTAGTTGATCGTTTGACCAAAGTAGCTCACTTCATCCCAGTGAAAACCACCTATACAAGTGCAAAGTTGGCCAAGATCTATATGTCCAGGATCGTATGTCTGCATGGAGTTCCGAGGACCATCGTATCGGATCGAGGAACACAGTTTACTTCAAAGTTTTGGCATCAGTTACACCAGACTTTGGGAACGAGATTGGAGTTCAGTACAGCGTTTCACCCGCAGACAGATGGACAGACTGAGAGAGTCAATCAAATTTTGGAGGACATGTCGAGAGCTTGTGCGCTAGATTATGGATCTAGTTGGGATGACAATTTGCCGTATGCAGAGTTCTCATACAACAATAGCTACCAAGCCAGTTTGAAGATGGCACCGTTTGAAGCCCTGTATGGACGCAGGTGCAGAACACCGTTGATGTGGGATGAGGTAGGAGACCGGCAGTTGTTTGGACCAGACTTGATTAAAGAATCTGAGGAGAAGGTAAAATTGATCCGAGACCGACTGAAGATTGCTCAGTCCAGGCAGAACAGTTATGCAGACTCAAAACGCAAGGAGGTAACCTACGAAATTGGAGACAGAGCATATCTGCGAGTATCGCCCTTGCGAGGAGTGAAACGTTTTGGAGTTAAAGGAAAGTTAGCCCCGAGATTTGTAGGACCGTATCGCATTTTGGAACGGATGGGAGAAGTTGCCTACAAGTTGGAGTTACCTGAGGGATTGTCAGGAGTCCACGATGTGTTCCATGTTTCACAGCTGAAGAAGTGTCATGCTGAGATGGATGATATACCATTAAGAGATACAATACCCTTGGAGGCGATTCAGTTGGACAGTGATTTGACTTACGAGGAGAAGCCAGTTAAGATTCTTGAGTTTGCCAGCAGAGTCACCCGCAGTAAGGTTATCAAGTTTTGCAAAGTTCAGTGGAGCCACCATACCGAGGATGAAGCCACCTGGGAACGAGAGGATGATCTCCGCAAGGACCACCCATACCTATTTTCTAGCCAACCCGAATCTCGAGGGCGAGATTCATCTTAAGGGGGTAGGTTTGTAACATCCCAAATTTTCAATTTGGAATGTTATACATAGATCATCCATGCATATCATGATTTATTGCATTTCCGTTCCGCAATCCTCGAAATCCTAAGCAACTCAAGGACCCACGGAGAGAGTTGGGGATTTTCCGGTTTTCATATTTGATTTTTATCAAATAATGAAACGAGGATTTTGATTTTAATAATTTTTCTCTCCGAAAATATTTCATATTAAATCAAATGAGTGGAGATAATATGACTTCTCCAAAATAATTGAAATATCGGAGGAAAAATATTAAGATCATTTATTGGATTTTATTTGGTTTTATTCAGATTTTATTTGCATTAGAAAAATTGCATGATTTCAAAATTTCATTTTAGGGCCAAGAAAATGTTCAACCCGTCCTAAATATTTTATTTAGACGGTGAAAATTTGTTTTGGCATTTTTAGATTTTTTTTATTTTTCTAGGATTTTTCTTCTGTCGGCGGTATTAAAAAATCCCGTGCCCGGCTAGGCCTAGGGCCCAGCCGAGCCAGGCCTGCCCGAGCCGCCGCCGCGGCCTCCTGCGCGCCGCCGCCGCCGCCGACTCGGACGATGAGTCCGAGCCAGACTCCATCGTCGCCGCCATGCCCCCTTTATATACGCGCCGCCCGAGCCCCCCCGCCGCCACCATCGCCGCCTCCCGCACCCCGCCCCGAGCCGCGCCGCGCCTCCCGCCACCGCCGAGCACCGCAGCCGCCGCCGCCCGCCTCCCGCGCCACCGTCGCACCCCGCCGCCCCGCGAGCCGCCGCCTCGCCGCTTAAGCCCTCGCCGGAGGTAGCCGCCGGATCCAACCGCCGGTTTTTCTTAAGAAAAACCCGTTCGGTTTTATTTTTTCTCTCAAAACCCTAGTTTTCGTTTTTTTAAATAGATCGGTTTTTCTCTGGTTTATTTATTTAGCGAGCGTTCGCTCGTTCGTTCGTTTTAACGAACGTGTTCTTCGTTTAGATCCAGATAACGAACGTTCATTCGTTAATCTGTTCGTCGTTTTTCTTTTTCTCGGATTTATTCCGCGATTTTTTTTCTCGCGATTTCTGATCCGATCTTAATTTCTTTTTATCTTTTTGCTCGTTTATCGGAATCAGGCGATTCAAGCGCCTGGAGTTTCGTCTCGAAACCCTCTTTCCGGTTAATCAACTCAAACAAGTTGTTGCTACTGTAAAATTTGACCTAAGTTCAGATTAGTAAACGAAGTGGTTTTCTTTTTGCGTACCGGAGTTCTTAAGTTGAACTTTCTGGTCAACCTCTCTTATTTGAGTTTTGCTTGTGCATCGTTGCTTGTTACTTATGTATGTTATTGTTTGCTTGCGATAGAATTCCCGGAGTGCGAAGCGTGTTACTACGAGTCTCTAGGATTCGCGGATCGTCAGCAAGGCAAGTAACACTTTGATCATATCCCATTATTACCCAGTTTTTATGCATTAGTTCCAATCCTCAAACATTGCATGATTAGGATGTCATTAACTTGTGGGTTGGGAAGTAGTTGCTGAGGTAGAACCTATTGCCCTGTTATATTCAAACCCTTGGGAGTTACTTCTACGTATTGCTTATATTGCTATGCTATGCTCGTAGACGTGGTTTGGGTTTGAGTGAAATTCATGACAGATGTGAGATTGTTAATTAATGGTTCAACTTAAGGTGGCAACTTAATCAAACAACTGGGTGGATTGAGGCACCTGGGGAACCCAGTGTTGTCTGTATTTTTTTGGAAATCCCGGGGTACCCGTGTGATCTTCCTATGGACCGCCACCCAGGCTCAAAGGGAACTGAGATGATTCATGCTAGAAACTTCCGTGTGCAGCCACAAGCTATTATGGGCTCTAGCATAGTTGAGTAAGTTACGTGAAGCTCTTGAAGAGGTAGATCAGCAGGTAGTGGGTTTTGTAGGTTTGGTATGGTCTACCCGGAGTAGAGAGTTAACGTTTCTGAAAGACTGTGTCTCGGTCATCCGTTTCTCAAACACCATGTAGTGCGAGAAATCCAACGGAGGCGATCGAGTCTTGTGGGGAAAAGTGCGCAAACCTCTGCAGAGTGTACAATCTAATCATGGTTAGCCGTGTCCCCGGTTATGGACAATTCTTGAGTATCTAGTACTTGGGTTATCACATGTATCTCACCATGTTTAATTAATACTGTTGGGTAGTTAATCACTTTAATTGGGATTGAGTTGGGGTTACCTTCTCAATGATGTTTCAACCACCATGATAGTTAAATTAAAATCTATTCCTTTGTTGTAGGGAAAAATTGGCTTTTCGCAAAAACTATAACCATACAGCTTTCCACCAGCCATATATGCATGTAGTGATAGTATTATTTTGTTTTTGCTCTACTGTGTTATATTGCCAGCATATTCCATGTGCTGACCCGATTTCGGGCTGCAACATATTATGTTGCAGACTTTTCAGACGAGGAGTAAGGTTCGTTAGGTCATTGCCGTGCAGCTCAGCTATGCCGTTGGAGTTGATGGACTCACCTTATCTTCCAAGCCTTCCGCTGTTATCGCATTCGATGGCCTTAAGCCATATTATTGTAATAAGTTCTCTTTTAGACTTTTCGATGTAATAAGTGTGTGATTGCTACTCTGTTATAAATCCTCGAGTACTGTGTGTGTCAGCATTACCGATCCAGGGATGACACTGAAGCACAGAGACTTGACCATCTGAGGTCGGGTCGCTACAATCGACGATCGAATCTCGGGCAAGTAACATACCGATGGACAAAGGGAATAACGTATGTTGTCATAACGGTTCAACCAATAAAGATGTTCATAGAATATGTAGGAACCAATATGAGCATCTAGGTTTCGCTATTGGTTATTGACCGGAGAGGTGTCTCGGTCATGTCCACATAGTTCTCGAACTCGAGGGTCCGCACGCTTAACGTTTGATGACGATATAATATTATATGAGTTATGTGATTTGGTGACCAAATGTTGTTTGGAATCCCAGATGAGATCACGGACATGACGAGGATTCTCGAAATGGTCAAGAGGTAAAGATTGATACACACACACACACACACACACACACACACACACACACACACACACACATATATATATATATATATATATATATATATGTCTGCCTAATAATAAAGCACGGATTGAGTCTCCAGGTTCACTGTCACGGAGTTTTTAAGAAAAAGTCCCTGAAATTTATAACGATCAACCCGCACTCCACCCCTGACGTTCGCTCGATCGTGCCACCCTCGTGTTCGATCGATCGTGCCTTATGTCGCATGCTGATTGGGCCTATTGGCACCTGGGCCTTAGCCTATGTTGTATCTTCTTTAAGCTTTTGCCAATAGCTGGTGCAGGAACATTGTCTCAAAAAAACTGGCACACGAACAGGAAACCCACTAGGGCACGAAAAGGAACTCCCACGAAACGATCTAGAATTCAAATCGTCGAGCCAAGCCGATCGCCATAGGAGTCTTCTTTCCCTACAGACTATAATTTCCAAGTTGTTTTCCCTGTTTGTTCTCTTCCATCTCACGTGGACAGGATCTTGAATAGCGAGACCCCGACAGCCACGGCAGACAGATCTTGGTGGAAACGAGGAGCACACCGAATAATGCGGCGATGAACGCTAGCAAATCAGCTTGTCTACCTTCAACAGCTTGGCAGCGCCACAAACGTCGATTAGCCTAGCCATGGCGGTGAAGTTGATGCCGGAGAGGATCACGTTGGGGCTGTTGTGTAAGAGTGTCTTAAGAAAAAGGAGCGTAACCAGCACCGTCGCCGCCACGTCGAGGAGAGACGCCAAGCTGCCATGGTGATGATGCCGCGACGCAGAGAAAGCTTTCGTCTCTTGATTGCTTTCGTCTCCTCAACTTGGCGAAGCCGAGTGCAATATTTTTCTTCCTATGCAGATACATGCGACAATCAGATGGGTTGGCGTACGTCCAATCTTCTCCATTCAATTCATCGTCCAAGACGTACATGCACACTTGGCTCAGATGGTTGATGCTTGAGGTGGTTCTTACATATGGTGCTGTTCTGATGAAGTGGACACGGAGGTAGGAAGGAACTAGCTAAAATTTTCAATGTGAGTACATATGGTGCAAACGTTGTTGTCCTTTAGCCATTAAGGAGGCGACACGATCCAGCAAAGTAGAGGTGTTCCAATGGCGTTCCGGCGTCGGCTCACCTTGATATGGGTTGGTAGATGGAGTGGCCGAGGAGCCCAGATGTCGGGACATCCAAGAACGACGATGCCAAGGACAACCATCTTGGTGTGCATTACTGTGCTATCATACCCATATCCAGTTGCATCACGTTGTCAACCAGGCGAAGCGGTAGAAAACTCGCAGAGCAATAACTATGACTAATCTCTATTTTTTTAATCCTTTGCAACACGTATTATTTTGCTAATGGCTATTTTGCATGATTTGAGCATGGCACAAACACAAGCATTTTACATACACAACATGCATGCTCTTTCTACCTCAAATTTCTTCTTACGCCGTTGTCTCTCTTTGCCTCTCTCTGAGTAAACCCTGATGCCGACCGACATTCCCGACTGACGCCGTTTGTCCTCCACAAAGCTCTCCACTGGTGTAAATCCGTCATTTTATTTTATGGAGAATCCTCTCACCTTCGTTGTATGCGGCCTTGTGACTAACTCTATCCGCTAAGGTTTTCAGGAGTTGTGTTCCCCTAGATGCCGGCACGGTGTCTCCGGCTAGGCTACCTTGACGCCCTCTACGTGGTTTAGACCATGCTTATTGTGGTACGATGTATCTTTTTTTTTCGTTGCAACACACGGGCATATTTTCTACTGGGCTACCTTGATGTATCTTTTTTCCGTTGCAACGCATGGGCATATTTGCTAGTATATATATATAAGACAATGGTATTCGGACACCAGAAGTGTTCCAGAGTGTATAGGGTACTTATCGGGTCACCGAAGGGTGTTTCGGGTGCCCCCGACAAAAGCTATGGGCCTTATGGGCCAAGAGAGGGAACGCACCAGCCATAAGGGGCTGGTGTGCTCCCATAGCAGGCCAGCCTAAGTGGAGAAGGAAAGGGGAGGAGGAAAGGAAAAAGAGGGAATAGGATTCCCCCTTCCTTCCCCCTCTCCCCTCTTTCCTTCCCCCTTCCGTATAGAAGGAAAGGGGCGCAGGGCATGGCAGGGCCCCTAGGGGGTGGTGGCCAATCCCTAGGGCACCCTGGCTGCTCCCCTCCCCTCCCACCTATATATATGTGAGGAGGGGCGCCTCACAAGGATACAACATCAACTGTTAGCCTTGTGCGGTGCCCCCCTCCACAGTTTACACCCCGGTCATATTCTTGCCGTGCTTAGGCGAAGCCCTGTGCTGCTGAATTCACCATCACCGTCACCATGCCGTCGTGCTGACGGAACTCATCTAGTACCTCGACACCTTGCTATATCAAGAACTCGGAGGTGTCATCCGTTCGGTACTTGATCGGTTGGAGCTAGAAGAAGTTCGACTACATCAACCATGTTGTCAAACGCTTCCGCTTTCGGTCTACGAGGGTACATGGACACACTCTCCCCCTCTCATTGCTATGCATCTCCTAGATAGATCTTGCGTGAGCGTAGGAATATTTCTGAAATTGCATGCTACGTTTCCCAACATGTCTATGGTGTTCTATCGGGGGACGGGTCAGTTGCATTTCTGCCACTAGGCATGCAACTGCAAGCTGTCAGCCCCAACAACAACTTTGTGGTGTTTTGTCGGGGACGGGCAGTTGCATGTCTTCCACTAGGGATGAAACTGCAAGGTGTCGACCCCAACATGAACTATATGTGGTGTTTTAATTTGTTGCGAGGGGCAGTTGCATGTTTGTGACTAGCCATGCGACCTCAAGTATTTCTTATCGAGGGGAAGGGCAGTTGCATGTATACCACTAGAGACGCAACTGCAAGTGTCATGCTCCGACCCGTCGTCCCCCAAGTGCAACTACATGTGCTTCAATGTGACTGTAACTGCAATTTTCTATTATTTTTCTTTCTTCCTTTTCACTTATGTGTTTGGTTTTGGTTTGTTTTTTCTTTCCTACATGGGAGTGTATTGTTTTTTATTACAAATCGTGCAATATAGTTGCATGCTTGCCTCGACGTGCAACTGCTTGTACTACACATCACATGTAACTGCAAGTGCACCAACTTAACAGTACAGAAGGATTTTTTTAGGAGACGGTATAGAAGGATTAGATGTGTGTGGTGTCCCGATATGTGTGTAATTTATTAATTTCTATCTTCCTTTTTATTTTACTGTATCATTGTTTGCAAACTCGATGGTTGCACATAATTTGTTTTGCATGGTAATACATGTCTCATTCATATTATAAAGATCAAAGTACAAGTCACATACGGACCAACATAACAAAACTGGAAAGATAGCAGAACATCTCTGAGCTCCACACCAACACCCGTCACCTGGCTTCGGTACCACCATAGCAGCCACCGAAGAAATAAATGGCGGATCACCTCCTTACCCCAGCTCGACGCGGCTCCATCACTGATATGTAGCATGGCAAACCTACAAGGTAGCTCACCAAAAGTGAAGCCATTGTCGTTGAACGAATCAGACCGGGGCAACACCCCAGACACGCCATCGAACTCTAGATCTGGCATTCGCCGAAGTAGGAGACCATACCTACCATCCACGAACCACGAACCAAACACATGTATCGTGTTCCAAATGTCGTCGATGCATACCACAGTCTGCATCTGCTCCTGGACTACCTCGCAAGCTCTGCGGTGACGCTAGAGCAAACGCCATTGCAACGGCGGAGCCCGAGGACACAGATCCACCAATGTTGATGTCGCCGCCTCCATGCCATACTTGCTTGAACAGACTGGTTGCCAAATTCACCCCCATCCATAGGACCGAAGGCCTCGTCAGGGATGGATCCAAAGAATCTTTATTCAACGTCGTCATTGTCGCCGAAGCCAAGACGATGAGCAGCCTAAAAACCTAGACTATGAGAGAGTAACACGATCCACACGCGTAATTGCATTACGGTTTTATGTGTGCAAGAAAAATATTTTTTTTCATTTATTTATGTATAAATACTTGTATTTTTCCTCTAATATAAAATCACCATAAGATGCATGCCCATAGCTCACACGGTCACACCCAACTACAAGCAGCATATACAAGGATTTTTCGACAAACAAAAGAAAAATACAAACACAAGAAAGGTGCATCACTTGTCGAGGCTGAAGCTAGTTAGCAAAATACACTTATGTGGGCAGTGGTGCATCCCAAATAGCTGGCCTGATTCCCCGAAACTCTAAACCCCCTCCCTGGCGGCAGCGGCGATTAGGTCTCAAGTGGAAACTTTCAGCGCTCGTCGATCTGATCGGTGGAGCAGAACGTGTTCCGAGGGAAGATGGCATCATTTGAGCATGGCAAGGGGACGGCGACTCCTGACTCGCCAGGAAATGCTAGGGCTCGGCTTTAGGAGGCTCTAGGAAAGCTTGGTATAAAAGATGAGGAGGCAACACCTCAAGTCATTGATGACAGAGAGAAGAGTGCGTCAGAGAAGTGGCTATTGGCTGGGAAGGTACTTTGCCGTAATCTGCTCCATATTCAAACCATAACCAATGCTCTCCGTCCGGCATGGGGAAATCCTCGTGGATTGCAATTCCGCTCCATTGGGGAAAACAAGTTTGTGGCTAAATTCGAGTCCCAACGCGATCATGATCGGATCTGGAATGGGTCATCGTGGCATGTCAGTAAACATGCAGTGATCCTATCTGAATTTGTGGACTGTATGCGGCCGAATGAAGCAAGTTTTGATCAGCTCCAGTTGTGGGCTAGGATAATGAATCTGCCATACAATTTGCGTGATGATGCCTAGGGAAAGGTAATTGCAACACAGATTGATAAAGATGCATCGTCAGTACACTTTGATCATATTGGAGGCTACCTGTTGGTGTCAAAACCGGTGGACCTCGAGTAGGGGGTCCCGAACTGTGCGTCTAGGCCGGATGGTAACATGAGGCAAGGAACACGATGTTTTACCCAGGTTCGGGCCCTCTTGATGGAGGTAAAACCCTACGTCCTGCTTGATTAATATTGATGATATGGATAGTACAAGAGTAGATCTACCACGAGATCAAGGAGGCTAAACCCTAAAAGCTAGCCTATTGTATGATTGTTGTATGATGAAGTTGTCCTACGGACTAAAACCCTCCGGTTTATATAGACACCGGAGAGGGTTAGGGTTACACAAAGTCGGTTACAATGGTAGGAGATCTTGAATATCCGCATCGCCAAGCTTGCCTTCCACGCCAAGGAAAGTCCCATCCAGACACGGGACGAAGTCTTCAATCTTGTATCTTCATAGTCCTGGAGTCTGGCTGAAGGTATAGTCCGGCTACCCGAACACCCCCTAATCCAGGACTCCCTCAGTAGCCCCTGAACCAGGCTTCAATGATGACGAGTCCGGCGCGTAGATTGTCTTCGGCATTGCAAGGCGGGTTCCTCCTCCAAATTCTTCATAAAAGTTTGTAAACACGAAGAGTAGTGTCCGGCTCTGCAAAATAAGTTTCCACGTATTGCCACAGAGAGAAAAATATTAACACAAATCTAATCTGCTGATGTATTCCGCAGCATGACATCACACTACGGCCAAGCCTTTATTTGAATCATTTTCACTTTTCCACCTCAGCGTGTTTTGCGAGGCGGTTTCCTTGGCACGTCTTGTCAAAGCAGAGATCGTGTCCCCCATTTACGGGATTCTCATCAATACGGACATGGGTAACCCAACCGCGCCATTTATCACGGCGCTTGGGATGCAAGCAAGTTTTACTAGGCTGGTGGGGACGCATAGTCGCATCCGCTCATATAAGGGGATAAGGATCCACCTTTTTACCTATGCCTTCTTCCTCCTTTGCCTATCCATCTTCTGCGCACAGGAGCTCCAGTGCCCAAGCCCGCACTTCCTACCTCAACCTTCTCCAACAATGTCCGGAGCGGGAGGTAGGTGGATGGTCTCCTCCGTCACGGAGGGCCATGTCAAAAGGCTAAGGAAGGCCGGATACCTGTCCAAAGACATCGCACACCGGCTTCCTGAGGAGGGGCGGCTTCTCCCCACTCCAAGGCCCCATGAGAGGGTAGTATCTCTTCCTCACTTCCTCCGCGGACTGGGTTTTCCTCTCCACCCATATGTCTGCGGGCTCATGTTCTACTATGGCCTAGATTTCCACGATCTGGCCCCGAACTTCATCCTCAATATCTCGGCATTTATCATCGTGTGCGAGGCTTTCCTCTGCATCCGCCCCCATTTCGGCCTCTGGCTCAAGACCTTCAACGTCAAGCCAAAGGTGGTGCGCGGCAACCAGGCGGAGTGCGGAGGTGCCATGGCGGGCAAAATAGCCAATGTCCTATGGCTCGAGGGCTCCTTTGTGGAGACCTTGAAGGGGTGGCAGTCAGGGTGTTTTTACATCACCGAGCCACACGATCCGAAGTGGATCGCGGCCCCTGAATTCCGATCTGGACCCCCTACGCGGCTCACGTCCTAGAAGGAGACGGGCTTGTCATGGGGCGACGAAGAAGAGGTGACCGGACTGCAAAAATGCATCCAGTCCCTGGTGAACAAGCAGCTCAAGCTTGTCAACGTAGTCCAGGTCATGCTCGTCCGCCGGATCCTTCCGTGTCTAGAACGGGACTTCAATTTGTGGGAGTTCAACCCGGCGCGGCACCGAACTCTGAGCAGTCTCTTTGACACGACGTACGAAGATGTCTGGAAGGGGCTAACCAAAGGCGCCGAGGCTCCCACATCTGCCTCGGAAGACCGCGGATTCAGCTCGCAGCATCCTGCTGGCGAGGTAAAATATTTTCATCTTTTACAGGATGTTAAGTCTTCTTCATAGTTTGACTCTATGCGGGATCTAAACTCCCTCACCTTTGACAGGATTGGCAGGCGAAGTCCGGACTGATTAACTGTCCGGCTCCCTTGCCCGAAGACCCAGCCCCTGCTCTCCTAGTGAAGCTACTGGTTCCGGCACCTTATGTGGTGCCGGAGAAGAAGGCCAAGAAGAAGAAGGCCACGGGGACTCGAAAGAGTTCCCGGCATATGGTGGTGTCGGACTCGTCGTCCGATGAGTCCGAGACGCACTCCTCCCATGAAGACGAGGAGGAGGAAGAAGAGACCTCTCCCCCTCCAGCAGGGGGAGGAAAGAAGAGGAAGGCCGCCCTAGTAGGGGAGGCCGAAGGGTCCAAGAAGAGGAAAACCCTCCGCCAGAGTACGCCCCCGACGCCGACGAGGACGAAGAGGAGTGGCCGGACAGGGCCAAGCGTCCGGCGAAATCGTAAGTGTTCGGATACCAGAGTAACTCATGATATTCCTTTTGTTGTGCAACTTTCCCTAATGTTGAATATAAGCATGCAGCCCGCCCAAGGACGGGCTCGACGAGTCGTCGAGCGGCTCCCTGGATTCATCGGACGTGAATTCAGTTCCGCCTGCTGCCTCCCCCTGTGCTGCGGTTGACGCCGAAGTGGCATCGCGACAAGCTCCGGGGCAAGAGGAGGTGGTCCAGGAGGAACCGCGAGGCGACCTCCCAGACTCCAGGAGTAAAGGGGACAAGACCCCCCAGGGCTCCAAGTCCGGCTTTAAGCCAGACAGCGCGCCGGAATCATCAACGGTTCCGGACCACGGCAGGCGAACTCCTGCCAAGAGGAGCAAGCCTATTGAGCCGGCGTCCTCCGTCCAACCGGAGGCGCCGGACAATCTGCTGGAGGTGCTTAAGGGCGCCTCCATCGACGAGGAGCACCGTACCATCATGAGTACGGTGGTCTAGAAGGTCCGGTCCGCCAAAAGCAGACTTACTGAAGCTTGTGCTAGCCTTCTAACAGGCTTCGAGGTAAGTAGAAATATGTAAAAATATTACCGCATAGACAGTAGCCCCTGATGCTCTGTTTGGCGTTCGGAAAGAAAAGCCAAATAGAGGATCTATTAAATATCACAGGAGTCTAACTAAAAAGGAGTCAATATACGTATGCAGGCTTCGCTGCTGGCCACCGCCGCACTGACCGCGGAGGTGGGTGCCCTGAAGCAGGGCCTCGAGCGGACCAAGCAAGAGCTCGGCCTTACCAAACGACAGCTCGAGGAGAAAGAAGGTAAGAGATACCTTATAGAAAAAATGCCTATAAGAAGACGCAATTGCAAAAAATAACAGGAGTATACTGCTTATTGTAGGGGCCACAACTGAGGTGGCGACCCTCAAGCAGGCGTTGTCCAAGGCCAAGAAGAGAGCGGCCACCGAGCGCACAATGCGGGAGAAATTTGAGGCGCAGGTCAGCGGGGTGCAGCAAGAGCTTCAGTCTCTCATGAAAAAACATGAGAGTTTGGAGCTCGACTCAAAGACGCGAGCGTCCGAGCTTGCTGCGGCCCTTAAAACTGCCAAATCTGCCAAGGCCAAAGCCCAGAAGGCCCTCCAGGAATTGGATGGGGTGAAAAAGATAGCGGCGGGTAAGGCATTCTCTATGCAAAGCAGACATATAAAAGTACACTACTTGTTAGTTACCCGAATCCGGAGCTCTCCAGGGGCATTCGCAGATCTTCCCCGCAGCGTATCCGATGCCGCCGCATTCTACCGAGCCGAGGAAGGCAGCTCGACGGAGAAGGTGTTCTGGTCTCAGTACGCTGAGGCCGGACACCCTGTGCCCTTGAGCGACCAGATGAAGCAGCTGGTCGAGCTCCACAAGGCGGCCGAGCAGACCCTGAAGGGCTTCATAGTTTGGCTGTGGCCTGGAGAGGCCCTGTCTGGGAGCTACTTCAGACTGGTGTGGCGGCTGGTGGAGGCTTGTCCAAGGCTTGAGGTCATCAAGCGCTCTGTCTGCATCAAAGGTGCCCGTAGGGCCCTTGCCCGTGCAAAGGTGCACTGGGGTAAGCTGGACGGTGAGAACCTTGTGAGGGACGAGCCGCCGCCGGGGAAGGAGCATCGCAAGCCCGAGAACTATTACAAGGATGTTCTGGCCGGTGCCCGCCTTATGGCGGATGAATGCACCAAGGATGTAATTTTTGAATGAACTCGCTCGTGTTATCCTGTGCGCAGAAAATTTGTTCATATGCGCTAAGCAATGCTTGAATTTAAAATATTAGTTTCTGTGCGGCCGTTTATCAAAAAATTGAGAGATGGCCAGTCGTCGGCTTTTGCCCCCATGCCACTAGTGCTGGGGTGTTCGAGATAAACCTGAGCGCTCTTTTTCCCATGATTGGGTCCGTCGAGGGAGGCGCTCAGCACAACGAACAAGGCAATCGGACTATAATGCTTGAACACTCTCACTTAGCCGTAGAACTCTCTAATTTTAAATTTCGGCCAAGCCCCTAGTATTCGGAAGACCGAGTTCGGGGCGCTATCCACGCCTTGGCCGGACAAAGCCGGTTCCTCGCTCGAAGCGGCGTAAGTCTTTAAGGACTCGAAAAACCTCTCGAACAGCGACCGGTCTCTCGCCTCATCATGACAGTCAATTTTAGCTTTCTCTACTGAGGTGCTCAGCCCAGCTCAACTGGGGCACAATCGCAGTAGTTCTCCTAGTGCTACCTTAGCCAATATAGCGGAACGTAAGGCACCAAAACATAGGAGCCGGGCAAACCCAACTATTGACCCAAATCATGATTCGGAGCCGATGCATATAGTGCTATAACTTCGGGGTGCCGCACTTGTGAAAGTGTACGAACTTCTCACGCCATATTGATGGGTATTTAAGCCCCTGGCGTATTTTTGCCGTACCACAGTGTACGGATGCAACATGTTATTGATAAACATATATATAAAAAGAGGGTAATGCAAAAAATAGACAAAAAGCTATGCATTGTTTATAGAAAGGCTGCTATGAAAGCGGAACGATACAAATAGTGCGATAAGAAAAAGAAATTGGACTATTTAACATGTCCTGGCCAGGGGCAGGCCGCAGAATTGTATTAAAAAATAGGTATACTGCTCGCAATAGAGATCACCTGGGAGTTCCATAATGCGGCGTGGCTTGTTTGCTTTCCTGGATCTTGCATCATTTGTGTGGCAGTTGAATTGCTGAACGGGTAATCCGAAGTATGGAGTCCTGAGCGTAAGAGAAAAAAAGAAAAAAAAAGGAATCCGGCAGCCCCTGGTGCGGTTTAAGCCGTATTTCGGGCGTGCCGTGATAGTGCCCCTTCCCCTGTTCCCATGGTATTTCAAGAGCGTAGTTATGTACGCGAAGCACTGGTTTCGCTATATCGCGAGGGCTAGGGTTGGGGACGCATTGCTATGCTAGCTCAGAACGTGCCAGGCGGTCTTGTTGTAGGGTACTCCGGGCGCGCTTGATAGTGTCCGACTTTTTGAAGGCCGAACTGGAGAACTGCCTAGAGAGGCTGCTTTGTACTTCTGCTACGAGCGCTTCCGTGTGCTCCTCCGTTCGGAGGGAGCGTTCAGTGTTCCCATTGACCGTGATTACTCCTCTAGGGACTGGCATCTTGAGCTTGAGATATGCATAGTGCGGTACCGCATTGAATTTTGCGAGTGCGGTTCGCCCGAGCAGTACGTGGTAGCCACTACGGAATGGGACTATGTCAAAGATTAACTCCTTGCTTCGGAAGTTATCCGGAGATCCGAAGACCACTTCCAGTGTGACTGAGCCTGTACAGTTGGCTTCTACACCTAATATGATGCCTTTAAAGGTCGTTTTGGTGGGCTTGATCCTCGAGGGATCTATGCCCATTTTTCGCATTGTATCCGGGTAAAGCAGGTTCAGGCTGCTGCCGCTGTCCATGAGGACTCTTGTGAGATGAAATCCGTCAATGATTGTGTCTAGAACCAATGCGGCGAAGCCACCGTGACGGATGCTGGTGGGGTGGTCCCTTCGATCAAAGGTGATCGGGCAGGAGGACCATGGGTTGAACTTTGGGGCGACTGGCTCCATCGCATATACGTCCCGTAACGCACGCTTCCGCTCCCTCTTGGGGATGTGGGTTGCGTATATCATGTTCACCGTCCGCACTTGCGGAGGAAATCCCTTCTGTCCACCATTGTTCGGCGGCCTGGGCTCCTCCTCGTTGTCGCTATACAGCCCCTTGTCTTTGTTTTTGGCTCTTAACTTGCCTGCCTGCTTGAACACCCAACAATCCCTGTTGGTGTGATTGGCTGGCTTTTCGGGGGTGCCATGTATCTGGCACAAGCGGTCGAGTATTCAGTCCAAACTGGACGGGCCCTGAGTATTTCTTTTGAATGGCTTTTTCCATTGACCGGATTTGTAGCCTCGGAATCCAGCATTAACTGCCGTATCCTCGTTGCTGTCGCTGTTAACGCGGCGCTTTTTTTGTTCCGACACAACCGATCGCTTTTGTCCTTGGTATTCGAATTACCAGGGTTCTTGGTTAAATTGTTGCTGCGAGCTGGCCAGCTGTCTTCTCCCACGCAAAAGCGGGTCATGAGTGTCGTGAGGGCTGCCATAGATTTCGGATTTTCCTGTCCCAGGTGTCGGGCAAGCCACCCGTCACGGATATTATGCTTGAAGGCCGCTAAGGCCTCTGCGTCCGGACAGTCGACTATCTGATTTTTCTTTGTTAGGAACCGTGTCCAGAATTGCCTGGCCGATTCCTCTGGCTGCTGAATTATGTGGCTTAGGTCATTGGCGTCCGGTGGTCGCACATAAGTGCCCTGGAAGTTGTCAAGGAATGCGGCTTCCAGGTCCTCCCAAGAACCGATTGAGTCTGCTGGCAAGCTGTTAAGCTAATTCCGGGCCGATCCCTTAAGTTTGAGTGGGAGGTATTTGATGGCGTGTAGATCATCACCGCGGGCCATGTGGATGTGATGGAGATAATCCTCGATCCATACCGTAGGATCTGTTGTGCCATTGTACGATTTGATGTTTACGGGTTTGAAGCCCTCAGGGATTTTATGATCCATTACTTCATCTGTGAAGAATAGTGGGTGTGCGGCGCCTCTGTATTGGGCTATATCACGACGCAGCTCGAAGGAGCTTTGTCTGTTGAGTTCAGCCCGGCCGGATTTATTGCATCCGGAGTGACGATCACCGTCACGCGCCGTGGGGCGCCTGCGCGATCCGTAGATTGATCTTGTTTTCCTTGCCTTGTCCTCCAGTATGTCGCGCAGGTCGGGCGCATTTTCCCGTGCCTTAGTATGCTTGGCGCGGCGTCGGGGCATGGCTTGAGTGGAGGGCCAAGAGGCCTCTCTGTCGCGGCCACGAGGTGGCCGGTCAGCCATGGCATGCGCTGGTGATGTAGGTGCTTCCTCCTCTAGTCAGGGTAGCAGCCTACGCTTTGGGTAACTCTTGGAGGGGCGTCCGAGTTCATACTCTTCGGCCGCAAGGACTTCAGTCCATCTGTCAGCTAGCAAATCCTGATCAGCTCTAAGCTGTTGCTGCTTTTTCTTGAGGCTGCTTGCCGTGGCCATAAGCCTGCATTTAAAACGCTCTTGTTCGGCGAGATCCTCTGGCACGACGAACTCGTCGTCGTCGAGGCTTGCCTCGTCTTTGGAGGGAGGCGTATAATTATCGTCCTCAACCTCTTGGTCCGCCGCCCTCTTGTGAGGGCTGGCTTCTCTGTCCTCCTGTGCTGAATCTTGCTGGAGGGGGTGTTCTTCGGCGCTATCTGGAGTAGTATTATCTCCCGTGCCGAATCACCGTTTTTGCTTTGGCGGGATTTATAGCGGCGCTGCTGACGCCGGCGCTTGGGCTGTTTCTTAGAGGTATCGTCCCCCACTGTTCCATTGCCATCTCCATCCTTTGGAGTGTCCACCATATATATGTCATATGATGAGGTGGCCTTCCAGCGCCCTACAGGTGCTGGTTCTTGTTCGTCTCCTGCATCGTCGTCCATGCCGTCGATGTCTTCGGAGTCGAAGTCAAGCATGTCGGTTAAGTCGTCGACAGTGGCTACGAAGTGGGTGGTGGGTGGATTTTGAATTTCTTCATTGTCCGTATCCCAACCTTGCTGACCGTAGTCCGGCCAGGGCTCTCCTGATAAAGAGAGAGACTTTAGAGAATTCAGGATGTCGCCGAAGGGCGAGTGCTGAAAGATGTCCGCGGCGGTGAACTCCATTATCGGCGCCCAATCGGATTCGATCGGCAGGGGCACGGGGGCCTCGGAGTTCAGAGAGGAATCCGGCTCCTCGGAGTCACGGGCCATGCGGAGTGCGGGGCTGGAGTTCGGCTCGATCGCCTTTGAGATCACAGCCCCTGAGGCAGCGTCCAACCGCTGATCCTCGATCAGCGCAGTAGGCTCCGAATCAATGGTCGGAACCGATGCGTGTGCGGACTCCAAGCCGCTGTTCGGCGGCAGAGCTATATCATGCCCATCAAGACAGTGCGTCTAGGCCGGATGGTAACAGGAGGCAAGGAACACGGTGGTTTACCCAGGTTCGGGCCCTCTTGATGGAGGTAAAACCCTATGTCCTGCTTGATTAATATTGATGATATGGATAGTACAAGAGTAGATCTACCACGAGATCAAGGAGGCTAAACCCTAAAAGCTAGCCTATGGTATGATTGTTGTATGATGAAGTTTTCCTACGGACTAATACCCTCCGGTTTATATAGACACCGGAGAGGGTTAGGGTTACACAAAGTCGGTTACAATGGTAGGAGATCTTGAATATCCGCATCGCCAAGCTTGCCTTCCACGCCAAGGAAAGTCCCATACGGACACGGGACGAAGTCTTCAATCTTGTATCTTCATAGTCCTGGAGTCCGGCTGAAGGTATAGTCCGGCTACCCGAACACCCCCTAATCCAGGACTCCCTTACTACCTGTGGGCGAGGGTGACAGTGGATGTGAACAAACCTCTTAGGAGGTGGATTGTGATTGAGTCGGCCAAGAGAAAGAAACAAGATCCGTATGACGTACAATATGAAAACATTCCTCACATGCTTCTCTTGTGGCCGGCTGGGGCACTCGGACCTGTACGGTTCAACTCCTGGACAACTGGATGAGAAAGGAGATCTCCCGTTTGGTTCAAAGTTGAGGGCACCCGACGATCGAAAGAAGGCAACTTCTGGAGATAGTACCAATAAAGAACAACACTTGGGGACGAGCAATAAAAGGGAGTCGAAGAATTCTAGCACAACTAAGGATGGCGGTGTTGGGGAACGTAGTAATTTCAAAAAAAATTCCTATGCACACGCAAGATCATGGTGATGCATAGCAACGAGAGGGAAGAGTATCTTCCACGTACCCTCGTAGACCGTAAGAGGAAGCATTATGAGAACATGGTTGATGTAGTCGTAAGTCTTCACGAACCAACCGATCCAAGTACTGAACGCACGGCACCTCCAAGTTCAGCACACGTTCAGCTCGATGACGTCCCACGAACTCCGATCCAGCAGAGCGTCATGGGAGAGTTCCTTCAACACGACGGCGTGATGATGGTGATGATGTTGCTACCGACACAGGGTTTCGCCTAAGCACAACTATGATATGATCGAGGTGGATTATGGTGGAGGGGGGCACCACACACGGTTAAGGGATCAATGATCAACTTGTCTGTCTTTGGGGTGCCCCTGCCCTCGTATATAAAGGAGCTAGGGGGAGGCGGCTGGCGAGGAGGAGGGCGCGCCAAGCAGGGAGTCCTACTCCCACCGGGAGTAGGACTCCTCCTTTAATAAAAAGGCCATTACATGCATAGTTCAAATATATATATGACAAGTATATATGACATATATAGATATATTTCAAAAGGCCATTACAAAGCAAACATATAAGATATCCAACACATAACTTCATCATCCAACCATATATATTACATGCATAGTTCCATCATACATAACAAGTTCAACATAGAGGCATCCAACCATATATATTACAATAGTTTCATCCAACGATACATGCATAGTTCAACGATACAAAAGAAACAGAGAAAGGGATAAGGAGCACTCCATCTATGCAAGCTTTCGTCAAGTGAATGAAATCTGCAAAATGAAAAATAAGAAAGTTAGAACAAGAAGAGTAGAACAAGAAGAAGAGTAGAACATGAAGAAGACTAGAACAAGAAGAGTAGAACAAGAAGAAGACTAGAACAAGAAGAGTGTGCCATTTATGAGCTAACTTACGTGAAATGGATCATATATGAGCTAACTAAGTTGAAATGGGTCGTTTATGAGCTAGCTAAGGTGAAATGGATCATTTATGAGCTAACTTAGTTGAAATGGGTCGTTTATGAGATAACTAAGGTCAAATGGATCGTTTTTGAGGTAACTAAGGTGAAATGGATCGTTTTCTTAGCTAACTTAGGTGAAATGGATCATTTATGAGCGAACAACTGTTCTTTCTTTGCATAATCTGTCTGGGGGGAGATTGAGTGGAAAGACAAATACGGGCCAACAACTGTATTGGGCTGCCGTCATACCAAACACACTGAACCCATCCGTGCTAATGCCGACTCGAGGATGCCTCAGATCTGCCGCTTTGTCAGCATGTAATTCATCAAACTTTTTCCACGCAACACCATCCGATGTGTGTACCATCGTCAGATTCCCATCTGCATCTAGTTCGGTTCTTTTGCCTGTTTTGTGCCATGTCATCTGTCTGGCCGTCTCTTCGACCATGAAAAGACGTTGAAGTCTTGGTATGATTGGCATATACAGAAGAACACTAACGGGGATTTTGGTCTGTGTCTTCTCACCCATACCGTTGTCTACCACAATATACCTGGAAGACTTGCAAATGGGACAATAGTTCAAGCACGCATAGTCAAGCCTAAATAAGGCACATCCCTTCTCACATGCATGTATCTTCTCATAGGGCATCTTCAGTGCACGGAGGATTTTGTCCGACTGGTACAGGTTTGCAGGCATTACATGGCCTTTGGGTAGAAAGCGTCCAAATACTGTCATAATTGTGTCATAGCATTCTCTGCCCAAGTTGAACTGAGCCTTCAGAGCCATTACTTGTGAGATGGCATCCAACTGACAAAGCTTAGTGTGCTCGTGGAGCGGACGTTTCGAAGACTCCAACATTTCATTGAAGGCCTTTGCAGATTCCTCCATCTCCTCGTCCGAATCCCGAGCATCATCATAGCCTTGCACCATGTTTTCCATCCCGGTACCATGCTCGTCGATGCGACGACGATCCACCTCAGCTCGGTCACGTTGGGCAGACTCACCATGAAATGTCCACACCGTATAATCGGGCGTAAAACCACTCTTCTGCAGGTGTTTGCCCATTTCAGCCTCTGTCTTCTTTTCCCAATTGCCGCACAGGAAATAGGGGCACCAGGTTTTCTTTTGGCCATTTGCAAATGCGGCTTGCACAAACCCCTTAGTTTTTGTGAACCATTCAGCGCTCCATTTGTTCTGACCAGTGTGACCGGTATACATCCAAGCACGGTCACTCATCTTGACTTTCAGAGCTACTGGACACACAACAATTATATATGTAATTCACCATGTATATATTCATCAGTTGATCTACTTTGTCAATTTTATTACGTCCATGCAACCTACACTCTAATAGGTAATGATAGGTCCTAATCCCACCCGTGTATGTGTAGATTGGGTTCATTTTCCCATTCTATGCTCCGGATCCGACGCAAAATTTTGGCAGCACCTCCCCGATGTTCTCCTGATACATGTCTCTGCAATAAACATAGAGGATGTGTACCCGGAGAACAATAGGGGAGGCACTGACGAAATATATGCGTCGGATCCGGAGCAAAGCATATGGGAAAACGAACCCAATCTACACATACTCGGGCTGTCCATGGATAGCGTTGGACAATTCGAAAGAATCAAGGTTATAAATATGCAAATGCATGCATATTTATAACTATGACGCTTTCGAACGGGAGACACATATTGGTTACGCATACTGATGATTCAAGACACATATATAGCTAGCTATCAAGTTTCATCGGAATAGATCAAATAATTAATGGGGGAGGAGGACTTGTCATTTGTGCTCACCCACGAACGAAGGGGCAGAGCTCGTCAAACGCATGGCGAGGTCGTCGAACACCAAACCTCGCAGCGATGAAACAACTGCACATTTAAAACTACACGATCAACACAATTATATATGATGTTTTTCATAACAAAATCGAAAAATATATGACCTAACTAATAATTCACAAATATATGATCCCGTCGGCCTCTAGAAGGCCAAAGAACACCTTTTCGGGAGGTGTCGGTGGTCGGGGTGTCCTGTCGGTGTCGGGGTGCCGTGTCGGGGTCGGGGTGCTGTTTCGGGGTCGGGGTCGGGGTCAGGGGGTTAGGGGGTCGGTTGTCGGGGTGTGGTGTCGGGATCGGGGTGTCGGGGTCGGGGTGTCGTGTCGGGGTCAGGTGTCGGGGTATCGGGGTGTCGTGTCAGGGTCGGGGTGTGGTGTCAGGGTGTCGGGGGTCGGGGGTCGGGGTCAGGGTGTCGGGGGTCGGGGTCGGAGTGTCGAGGTCGGGATGTCGGGGTGGCGCGTCGGGGTCTTCTTCTTCTTATTCTTTCTTCTTCTTTTCTTTCTTCTTCTCCCTCCTCCTCTTCCTCCTCCTCCTCCTCCTCTTCTTTCTTTCTTCTTCTTCTTCTTCTTCTTCTTCTTCTTCTTCTTCTTCTTTCTTCTTCTCCTTTTTCCTCTTCTATATTGTTCTGTTTTTCAACTTTCTTCTTATTCTTCTTCCTTTTTTTCCTTTTTCCTCTTCTTCTACTTCTTCTTTTTTTCAACTTTCTTCTTCTAATAATAATCTAAACCTATATCTAGCAGTAATCTAAACCAACCACTAACCTAAACCTATCAATAACCTAATTAAACCTAAACAGCAAAGAAAAACAGTAGAAAAAAACAAAAAAATGCTCACCTTGGCTCCTATCGATGAAGGATGGAGGGGGCGGCGCGGGCGCAAGGGCGGCGGCGAGCCTGGCTTCATGGCGGGGGGCACGAGGCGGACGCAGGGGCGGGGGGGGGGGGGGGGGGCGAGGCAGACGCAGGCCTAGGGGCGAGCCTGCCTCCGGGGGCGGCGCGGGCGCAGGGGCGGCAGCGAGCCTAGCTCCGGGACGGGGGGGGCGCGAGGCGGACGCAGGGGGCCCGCGGCGAGCCTGGCTCCGGTGCGGGCGACGGGACACCGGGACGGTGGCGGGTGGTGGGGGCGACGGGGCGAGGGGCGATGGGGCCAGGGGGCGGTGGCGGGTGGCGGCGGCGGCGAGTGCTTGGGACGGTGGGGGCGACGGGGCGAGGGGAGGTGGGGCAAGGGGGCGGCGGTGGGTGGCGCGCGGGGGCGGCGGCGGGTGGCGGTGGTCGTCGGGAAGGAGAGGGGGACAGATCGGACAGAGAGATGGGCGGGGTGGGGCGCTGTTAGTAACCTAAACGTTTGCCGTCCGCCCCCCTTTGCCGTCCGCTTACTTGCTCTTTGCCATCAGCTAGCAGACGGCAAAGAGGGGGGACGTTAAGTTTTTTCAAACCAGCTCGTCAGTGGGGCCCCTCCCTCTTTGCCGTCCGCTAGCCGACGGCAAAGCTTCTTTGTCGTCTGCTAGCGGACGGCAAAGAACTGGCTGATGGCAAAGAAGTACTTTGCCATCAGCCAGTTCTTTGTCGTCTGCTTTTGGGTAGCTGATGGCAAAGAGCTTCTTTGCCGTCCGCTAGCAGATGGCAAAGAGCTGGCAGATGGCAAAGTAGTTGATTCCAGTAGTGTTTCCTAGTATGATTAGGAGAAGGGGAAAGGGAAGGAGAGAGGAGGAAGGAAAGGGGGGCGCCTCCTCCTTATCCAATTCAGACTAGAGGGGGAGGGGGCGCGCGGCCTGCCCTGGCCGCCCCTCCTCTTCTCCACTAAGGCCCAATAGGCACATTACATCCCTCGGGGGGTTCCAATAATCCCCCGGTTCTCCGCTATATGTCTGAAACCTCCCGAAACACTTCTGGTGTCCGAACATAGTCATCCAATATATCGATCTTTACGTCTCGACCATTTCGATACTCCTCGTCATGTCCGTGATCATATTCGGGACTCCGAACTACCTTCGGTACATCAAAATACAAAAACTCATAATACCGATCATCACAGAACTTTAAGAGTGCGGACCCTACGGGTTCGAGAACTATGTAGACATGACTGAGACACGTCTTCGGTCAATAACCAATAGCGAAACCTGGATGCTCATATTGGTTCCTACATATTCTACAAAGATCTTTACGACTCAAACCGCATAACAACATACGTTGTTCCCTTTGTCAACGGTATGTTACTTGCCCGAGATTCGATCGTCGGTATCTCAATACCAAGCTCAATCTCGTTACTGGCAAGTCTCTTTACTCGTTTCCGTAATGCATCATCCCGCAACTAACTCATTAGTCACAATGCTTGTAAGGCTTATAGTGATGTGCATTACCGAGAGGGCCCAGTGATACCTCTCCGACAATCAAAGTGAAAAATCCTAATCTCGATCTATGCCAACTCAACAAGCACCATCGGAGACACCTGTAGAGCACCTTTATAATCACCCAGTTATGTTGTGACGTTTGCTAGCACACAAAGTGTTCCTTCGGTACTCAAGAGTTGCATAATCTCATAGTTATAGGAACATGTATAAGTCATGAAGAAAGTAGTAGCAACAAACTAAATGATCATCGTGCTAAGCTAACGGAATGGGTCAAGTCAATCACATCATTCTCCTAATGATGTGATCCCGTTTATCAAATGACAACTCATGTCTACGGTTAGGAAACATAACCATCTTTGACCAACGAGCTAGTTAAGTACAGGCACACTAGTGACACTCTGTTTTTCCTATGTATTCACACATGTATTATGTTTCTGGTTAATACAATGTAGCATGAATAATAAACATTTATCTTGAAGTAAGGAAATAAATAATAACTTTATTATTGCCTCTAGGGCATATTTCCTTCAGTCTCCCACTTGCACTAGAGTCAATAATCTAGTTCACATCTTTATGTGATTAGTTCACATCTCCATGTGACTAATATCCAAATGGTTTACTAGAGTCAATAATCTAGTTCACATTGCTATGTGATTAACACCCAAAGAGTGATCATGTTTTGCTTGTGAGAGAAGTTTAGTCTACGGGTCTACAACATTCAGACCCGTATGTATTTCGCAAATTTCTATGTCTACAATGCTCTGCATGGAGCTTCTCGAGCTAATTGCTCCCACTTTCAATATGTATCCAGATCGAGACTTAGAGTCATCTAGATCAATGTAAAAAGCTTGCATCGATGAAACTCTTTACGATGAACTCTTTTATCACCTCCATAACCGAGAAATATTTCCTTAGTCCCCTAAGGATAATTTTGACCGCTGTCCAGTGATCTACTCCTAGATCACTATTGTACTCCCTTGCCAGAAAGATGCTAAGGTATACAATAGGACTGGTAAACAACATAGCATACTTTATAGAACCTATGACTGAGGCATAGGGAATGACTTTTCATTCTTTTCTATTTTTTGCTGTGGTCGGGTTTTGAGTCTTTACTCAACTTCACACCTTGCAACACAGGCAAGAACTCCTTCTTTGACTGTTCCATTTTGAACTACTTCGAAATCTCGTCAAGGTATGTACTCATTGAAAAAACTTATCAAGTGTCTTGATCTATCTCTATAGATCTTGACGCTCAATGTGTAAGCAGCTTCATCGAGGTCTTTTTTGAAAAACTCTTTTCAAACACTCCTTTATGCTTTCTAGAAAATTCTACATTATTTCCGACCAACAATATGTCATTCACATATACTTATCAGAAATGTTGTAGTGCTCCCACTCACTTTCTTTGTAAATACAGGCTTCATTGCAAGTCTGTATAAAATCATATGCTCTGATCACTTTATCAAAGCATATATTCCAACTCCGAGATGCTTGCACCAGTCCATAGATGGATCGCTGGAGCTTGATCACTTTGTTAGTACCTTTAGGACCGACAAAACCTTCTGGGTGCATCATATACAACTCTTCTTTTAAGAAGTCCATTAAGGAATACAGTTTTGACATCCATTTGCCAGATTTCATAAAATGCGACAACTGCTAACTTGATCCGGACAGACTTTTAAGCATCAATATGAGTGAGAAAATCTCATCGTAGTCAATACCTTAAACTTGTCGAGAACATTTTTGTGACAATTCGAGCTTTGTAGATAGTAACACTACTATCAGCGTCCATCTTCCTCTTGAAGATCCATTTATTCTTAATGACTCACCGATCATCGGGCAAGTCAATCAAAGTCCATACTTTGTTCTCATACATGGATCCCATCTCAAATTTCATGGCCTTAAGCCATTTCGTGGAATGTGGGCTCATCATCACTTCCTCATAGTTCGTAGGTTCGTCATGGTCAAGTAACATGATATTCAGAACAGCATTACCGTACCACTCTAGTGCGGATCTCACTCTGGTTGACCTACGAGGTTCGGTAGTAACTTGATCTAGAGTTACATGATCATCATCATTAGCTTTCTCACTAATTGGTGTAGGAATCACTGGGACTGATTTCTGTGATGAACTACTTTCCAATTCAGGAGAACATACAATTACCTCATCAAGTTCTACATTCCTCCCACTCCACTTCTTTCAAGAGAAACTTCTTCTCTAGAAAGTATCCATTCTTAGCAACGAATATCTTGCCTCCGGATCTGTGATAGAAGGTGTACCCAGCAGTTTCCTTTTGGTATCTTATGAAGACGCATTTCTCCGATTTGGGTTCGAGCTTATCAGGTTGAAACTTTTTCACATAAGCATCATAGCCCTAAACTTTAAGAAATGACAGCTTAGGTTTCTTGCTAAACCAGAGTTCATATGGTGTCGTCTCAATGGATTTAGATGGTGCCCTATTTAACGTGAATGCAGTTGTCTCTAATTCCTAACCCCAAAACAATAGTGATAAATCGGTAGGAGACATCATAGATTGCACCATATCTAATAAACTACGATTATGACGTTCGGACACACCATTACGTTGTGGTGTTCCAGGTGGTGTCAGTTGCGAAACTGTTCCGCAGTGTTTCAAATGAAGATCAAACTCCTAACTCAAATATTCTTCTCCATGATCAGATCGCATAAACTTTATTTTTCTTATTATGATGATTTTACACTTCACTCTGAAATTCTTTGAACTTTTCAAATGTTTCAGACGTATGTTTCATCAAGTAGATATACCCATATCTGCTCAAGTCATCTGTGAAGATCGGAAAATAACGATACCCGCCACGAGCCTCAACACTCATCGGATTACATACATCAGTATGTATTATTTCCAATAAGTCAGTTGGTTGCTCCATTGTTCCGGAGAACGGAGTTTTAGCCATATTGCCCACAGGCATGGTTCGCAAGCATCAAATGATTCATAATCAAGTGATTCCAAAAGCCCATCAACATGGAGTTTGTTCTTGCGCTTTACACCAATATGACCTAAATGGCAGTGCCACAAATAAGTTGCACTATCATTGTTAACTTTGCATCTTTTGGCTTCTATATTATGAATATGTGTATCACTACGATCGAGATTCAATAAACCATTCACCTTGGGTGTATGACCATTTAAGGTTTTATTCATGTAAATAGAACAACAATTATTCTCTAAATTTAAATGAATAAATTTATTGCAATAAACATGATCAAATCATATTCATGCTTAACGCAAACACCAAATAACATTTATTTAGGTTCAACACTAATCCCGAAAGTATAGGGAGTGTGCGATGATGATCATATCAATCTTGGAACCACGTCCAACACACATCGTCACTTCACCCTTAACTAGTCTTTGTTCATTCTGCAACTCCCGTTTCGAGTTACTAATCTTAGTAAATGAACTAGTATGAAATACTGAGGGGTTGCTATAAACACTAGTAAAGTACACATCAATAACATGTATATCAAATATACATTTTTTCACTTTGCCATCCTTCTTATCCGCCAAATACTTGGGGCAGTTCTGCTTTCTGATGACCGGTCCCTTTGTAGTAGAAGCACTTAGTCTCAGGCTTAGTCTAGACTTGGGCTTCTTCACTTGATCAGCAACTTGTTTGCCATTCTTCTTAAAGTTCCCCTTCTCCCCTTTGCCCTTTTTTTAAAACTAGTGGTCTTGTCAACCATCAACACTTGATGCTTTTCTTGATTTCTACCTTCATCGATTTCAGCATCATGAAGAGCTTGGGAATCGTTTCCGTTATCCCTTGCATATTATAGTTCATCACGAAGTTCTAGTAACTTGGTGATAGTGACCAGAGAACTCTGCCAGTCACTATCTTATCTGGAAGATTAACTCCCACTTGATTCAAGTGATTGTAGTACTCAGACATTCTGAGCACATGCTGACTGGTTGAGCTATTGCCCTCCATCTTGTAGGCAAAACACTTTGTCAGAGGTCTCATACTTCTCGACTCGGACATGAGTCTGAAATACAAATTTCAGCTCTTGGAACATCTTATATGCTCCGTGGCATTCAAAACATTTTTATAGTCCCGGTTCTAAGCCACAATGGTGCACTAAACTATCAAGTAGTCATCATAGCGAGCTCGCCAAACGTTCATAACGTCTGCATCTGCTCCTGCAATCGGTCTGTCACCTAGCGGTGCATCAAGGACATAATTCTTCTGTGCAGCAATGAGGATAATCCTCAGATCACGGATCCAATACGCATCATTGCTACTAACATCTTTCAACTTAGTTTTTCTCTAGGAACATATGAAAATAAACAGGGAGCTACATCGCGACACTACTAGAAAAAAGGTTGTTAGTGGCGCACCTATTTTTGCTATTAATGGCGCACTATAGGTGCACCACTATTAACACGCCACTAGTAACAAATAGTACTGCCGCACCTCTGGTGCGCCATTAGTATCTCAGATAATAGTGGTGCACCACATAGTGCGCCATTACTATGCCTCCTAGGGGGCCATATTTACCTTCACGTATGCCCCTAAGTGTGCCATTACTATGCCCCATAATGCGCCAATGGTATTTAGCCTTGGTGCGCCACTAATGGTCAATATGGTGCGCCACTCTATGAATATTAGGAATTATTATTTTTTGCTTTTCTGGTATTTGCACAGGTTACAAAATACGTTACACAGCATAGAATATAAACATCACACAATAGAATTCATCATATTAGTCTACAAATTCGAAATGGCGAACAAAGATCAAACATTAGCCAAGTTTAGGTCTCGAGACATTAGCAAAGTTCATCATATATATTAGTCGAGTTTGTCGTCACATTACAAAGTCGATATCGATCATCTAAACTACCATCACATAGAAGAGAGCTGCGGTCATGATGAGCATCATTGCGATGAAACTGGTCTTCATCCGGTTCCTCCTCCGCTCCCTCCTCTCTCCCGCTAGATAGCGCACGTATCTAGCTTCCGCCTCTGCCCTAGTGGTGTACCCTTTGTAATTGTTAACGCTGAAACAGTGAACCTATCTCCGACACTCCTCCCAGTCACCGTAGATTCCGGGAACCTTACCCTTGTACATGACATACGACGGCAACTCTATGCACTAGACAAACAAAACCTTAGTAGCAATTCACAGACATTATATAAGCAGTATATAAGTATGCAACAAAAGGATCGGAGGAGAAAAGCAACACATTAATAGCATGATTCATGGTCCTACTAATAAATAGCATCGATTACATATAAGTTGAACGACTGTCCAAACTAAAGATACATACAAGTTCATTAAAGTTTAATTACAACATGAGCTAATTGATATTTCAGAACTACATAGCATCATTACTTTTGACTTGACTCAGGGACCGGAGCATGGATGAAGCCGCCGTCTTTCGTGATGGTCATGAAATCGCGATCGTTGTCAGCCTGCATTTGTAGCGTTGTTTCTATTTCACTGTTGGACGGTTGATATTTGAGGTAGAACTGCCCCGAGGAACGAAGGACATCTTGATAGATGATTTCCGCAAACTCCGACTGGATGCGAAAGAATTCTTGTCTGATGTCCGCGTCCTGGATTGCCGACAAGTGTGCGGCCCAATCTTTGAGATTAGTTGGTAGAAGAAGGTAATTATGGTCCCGTATGATCGCCCGCATGTGATGGAGGGCGTAGTAGGCATCCTTCTGACTGCCAGGCGACTGCTTGACGCAGGGGAACATCATTACGTGGGTGAACACGTGCTTGTCGTACCTACAAATTGACCTCCTAAAGGGGCCTCCAGATTTGGCGTAGCCGGGGAGAGCATCATCAAGAACTTTCTTGATATTTGTGTAGTCTTTCTTCGACTGATGGTCCAAGTCGAAATACGTGGCCATGGAATATTTCGGGCTTAAGAGGATGAGTGTGCAATGTGTGTCACTGCACAAAACACGGAATGTTAGAAAAATAAAAGAATGATCGAAATCTAGAAAAATATATGTTACGGGGCGGTGAGGGGATGACTTACTCGGGGAAGTAAGGCACGAAGAAGTTATCCTTATCTGGGTTCGCCAGAATGACGCCTTCCAGGTATGAACTCGCGACTTGCCGGTCCCTAGCGCTGCCCAAGATCTTGGCACGCATGTAGAAGGGGTCGACTATCATGATGTCTGGGGTCTTGTCTCTAATGATCTACATCTCCATACTGAGTGAAAATAGCCGAATGAAGGTGTACTGCAGCAGATGAAGGTTAAACATAGCGAAGATGTCATCAAACCACATGACGATCATACCCCCGATGGTGCTATCGACAAAGCCCTTTCCCTCTGGCACCTTGGCCACGAAAACCGGGTATGCCACATCATTCTCGGAGAGACGCCGCTTCTCCATAGAAAGAACACTGTCATGCAGACTCCGCATAGCACCGGTTGCAGCATTGAGCAGATTAGTCGATAGCATCGGCCTACCCGCCACATGCACCCTCCTCGAGATATCCTTAGGTGAAGGTGGCCCGTCCTAAGCATGGATCGTACTCGGTGCCGGCTGGCTTGCACCCTTGTTATTTTTTCTTTTCCGTCCCTTCTGCTTCTTCTGCTGTAATGGGATCGAGTTCTTCTCAGAGACCACCTTCTTGAGTGTGTTGGGGCTGATAATATTTCGCACCTCGGCTATCTGAGGCTCGGTGAAGGCGGCAGCTGGAGGCGTCTCCTGGGAACTGAACGCCAGACGATGCCTATTGCAATTGGGTTTCTCCGCGGTACCACACTACAAGAAAAAGACACATCCGTGACATTTTGGGCCGAACGAAATTTTTTCTGTCATACATATGACACTTCTATGACGATAATTGTGACAAAACCCGGTATCATCATAGATGTGGTGGGCTCCTACTTCTATGACAAAAAATCATGACAGAAAATGGGCTTTTCGTCCCGGGCGGGCCGGAGACGCAGCTGCATGACATTCTTTGGGCCGTCCATGACGGAAAAAACCGTGGTAGAAGAAAGGGGGAGGAAAATTTCGGGGAGTTCCCGGTTACGGTGGGAGGTCGGGGGCCGAGCAATGCGCGTTTCTCTCGTACACGTACGCGCGTGTGTGTGTGAGGCGTTGGCTCTAACTGGACCCGAGCGAGGCGTTGGGCTCTAACTGAACGCGAGCGATTGCACTGCAGGATACGTGTTACTGAACCCGAGAGATCGATCGATGGCTGTTAACTGAACCCGATCGAGCGATTCCTTCGCTACTGCTGCTAACTGAAGTCGATCGATGGGATGAACAGTGAGCGTTGCGGGGGGGGGGGGGGGGGGGGGTTGGATGAACAGTGAGCGGTGTCGTTGCCTTTGGATGAACAGGACCCCGTGGTATGGTGGAGGGCTGGATAAACAGTAGACGGTGGAGGGGTGCCCGTGGAGGGGTGGATGAACAGGACCCCGTGGTGTGGAGGGCTGGATGGACAGTAGACGGTGGAGGGGTGGTTGAACAGGACCCCGTGGTGTGGCGGGCTGGATGGATAGTAGACGGTGGAGGGGTGCCCGTGGAGGGGTGGCTGAACAGGACCCCGTGGTGAGGAGGGATGGATGAACAGTAGACGGTGGAGGGGTGGTTGAACAGTAGCTGGTGGAGTAGCGCTCGGTGGAGGCTGGATGAATAGGAGCCCGTGGAGGCTGGATGAACGGGAGCCCGTGGAGGCTCGAGGAGGTCGACGGTGGAGATGAACAGTATCTCGTGGAGTCCCATTTTACGGAATGCCACACCCCTCCCGATGAACAGGACCCCCATTTCGACCGTAGCGCTCCAACACAAGTTTGTTTCGTCCGTTTTGCGGTACGCCACACCCCTCCCGATCAACAGGACCCCCGTTTCGACCGTAGGAGGTCCGTTTCCTCCGTTTTGCAGTACGCTAGACCCCTCCCGATGAACAGGATCCCGTTTCGAAGTTGGCCGGCCGAACACAAGGCTGTTTCCTCCGTTCTACGGTACGCCAGGCCTCGTTTCCATCGCCTGTTCCGTCCAAGCCCTCCCGATGAACACGACGCATTCCGTTGCCTTCCCATGAACACGACGCATTTTGTTGCCTCCCCTTGAACACGACGCATTCCGTTGCCTCTCCATGAACACGACGACGACGTTGTTTCTCCATTCCGACCCAGCCATGTACACGAGCCCTGGCCGTACGTATGCGCGAGTAGGCGTTCGAGAACCCGCCCATATGTACACATATGCGCGCCTCTACAATGACACGTGCGCGCCTCTACATCGACCAGTATATATGTACGTACACGTTCGCGACCAGAATGACAACGCTACGTATGCTTTGACCAGGTGGGTCCCGACTGTCAGGCACTTCCTTGCGTCTAAAGATGTAGCTGGTGGGTCCCAGCAGTGAGGGGGGCGAAATACGGTGGCCCGTCCGTTGGGTCCCCGCTGTCAGGTGGAGGAATAATTATTCTGCACGTAATAAGGAGGCACTTCCTTGCTGCGGCCGTGGACCCAGCTGTCAGCCTCTCCACGTACAGTCCACGTCCGATGGAAGCCGTTCCTTGACCACGTTGACCATGCCGCGCCGAGAGCACCAGGGCGGTGGACGACGGCGAGGCCTAGGAAAGGAACGACGCGGAGCCGGGGAAGACACGGCTGTGGATGCCCACGTCTAGAGGAGTACGAGGGTTCACTGGTTCGCTGCGGTGTGAGGCTGCCGTCGCCGCAGAATAACAGGGGGTGTGGGTGAGTAGAGGGATGGCCTGGCCAGCGGTGGGAGTAGTATGGGGTGGTGAGGCCTCCGCCGCAATGTAGCCGGCCACGGAAGGCAGGAGCACGGGGCACGACCGGCGCTAGTTTGGGCGGCTGGAGCAAGAAGACCAGAGGTTGAAGAACCACTACGGCTGTTGAATGGACATCGTATGGTCACTGGAGCTAGAATCATGCATATTGACTAAGTTGAAGAAGCCATCCATCCCCGTCAACTTAGTAGGCCCACAAGTCAGCCTCCCACCAAGGTGGGTCCCAGCTAGCAGGTGGGTATTCATTTTTTTGAGCGTAATAAGGAGGCACTTCCTTGCGTGCGAAGATATAGCTGGTGGGTCCGAGCTGTTAGCGGCGGTAACATTTTTTCACGAAATACAGAGGCCCTTTCGGTGGGTCCCTGATGTCAGGTGGAGGAATTATTATTTTGCGCGTAATAAGGAGGCATTTCCTTGCCTACGGCCGTGGACCCAGCTGTCGGCCTCTCCACGTACAGTCCACTTCAGATGCATGTCCGTCGTTGACCACATTGACCAGGCCACGCCGAGAGCACCAGGGTGGTGGACGACGGCGAGGCCTAGGAAGGGAACGACACGAAGGCAGGGAAGACTCGGCAGTTGTTTCCCACGCGGAGGGGAGTACGACTGTACGAAGGTTTACTGGTTCGTCTGTTGTCGCCGGAGAATAACAGCAGGTGTGGGTGAGTAGAGGGATGGCTAGGCCAACGATGGGAGTACGGTGGGGCAGTGAGGCCTGTGCGGCAGCATAGCCGGCCACGGGGAGGAGGGAGCAGGCAGTCCTCCCGGCGCTTGTTTGAGCGGCTGGAGCAGGAAGAGAAGAGATTGAAGAAGCACGACGGCCGTTCGATGGACATCCAACAGTCACTGCTTGTGCGTCAACCTTTTTTTAGGAAAGCCTCAAATATGTGGAAAACAGCATACAACCCATCTGCCATTATTTCTAATAATTTACAGTGCATTTGCTAATTCTTAAGGTTTTTTTTGGAGCACATATTCTTTTTGTTAGCATTACAGCCCATATTGTGGCCACGGTTAAAAAATTAACGAAATTTTGCATATTTTGATGTGGTCCGAACTGTTTTTAATCCCGAAATTTTGACTCACATTCAAACTGATTTTAAAAATAAATGTATATCAATATAAAATCCAACAAATTCTCCATGCATAAAAATTAATGTAATTTAAAATATCGAAATGAAAAACAAGATATTTTAAACTAATTGCTGGTTTGATGTGTTTTAAAAATGTACAGCCCATTTCTCATTACTGATGGGCCATTTTCTCGGCCAGCCGAATGAAGCTCTCCTCGTCTTGAAAGATTTGCAGCCCAACAGGCCTGACAAAGCGACTTACTTGGCAAATCACAAAAAAACTGGGCTGTGGCCGTGGACCCAGCTGTCAGCCTCTCCACGTACAGTACTCTTCCGATGGAAGTCGGTCGTTGACCACATTGACCACGCCGCGCCGAGAGCACCAAGGCGGTGGACGACGGCGAGGCCTAGGAAGGGGACGACGCGGAGCCGGGGAAGACGCGGCAGTGGATGCCCACGCGGAGAGGAGTACGAGGGTTCACTGGTTCGGCTGCGGCGTGAGGCTACCATCGCCACAGAATAACAGGGGGTGTGGGTGAGTAGAGGGATAGCATGGGCCATCGATGGGAGTAGTAGGGGGCGGTGAGGCCTCCGCGGCATCACAGCCGGCCATGAGAGGCAGGAGCACGCGGCACGACCGGCGCAGCTTTGGGCGGCTGGAGCAAGAAGACCAGAGGTTGAAGAAGCACTACGGCCGTTGGATGGACATCGTACGGTCACTGGAGCTAGAATCGTTCATATTGACTAAGTTGACAAAGCCCTCCATCCTCGTCAACTTAGTAGGCCCACAAGTCAGCCTCCCACCAGGTTGGGTCCCAGCTAGCAGGGGGAGTATTCATTTTTCTGTGCGTAATAAGGAGGCACTTCCGGTGGGTCCGAGCTGACAGCGGGGGGGAACGTTTTTTTTGCGAAATACGATGGTCCGTCCGGTGGGTCCCAGCAGTCAGGGGCAAACGCTTTTTTCGCGAAATACGGTGGCCCGTCCGGTGGGTCCCAGCAGTCAGGGGGAAATGTTTTTTCCGTGAAATACTGGTGGCCCGTCCGGTGGGTCCCTGCTGTCAGGTGGAGGAATAATTATTTTGCGCGTAATAAGGAGGCACTTCCTTGCGGCTGCCGTGGACCCAGCTGTCAGCCTCTCCACGTACAGTACTCTTCCGATGGAAGTCGGTCGTTGACCACATTGACCACGCCGCCGAGAGCACCACGGCGGTGGATGACGGCGAGGCCTAGGAAGGGGACGACGCGGAGCCGGGGAAGACGCGGCAGTGGATGCCCACGCGGAGAGGAGTACGAGGGTTCACTGGTTCGGCTGCGGTGTGAGGCTGCCGTCGCCGCAGAATAACAGGGGGAGTGGGTGAGTGGAGGGATGGCCTGGCCAGCGGTGGGAGTAGTATGGGGACGGTGAGGCCTCCGCGGCAGCACAGCCGGCCACGGGAGGCAGGAGCATGCGGCACGACCGGCGCTGCTTTGGGCGGCTGGGGCAAGAAGACCAGAGGTTGAAGAAGCACTACGGCCGTTGGATGGACATCGTTGACCACGTCGCACCGAGAGCACCAGGGCGGTGGACGACGGCGAGGCCTACGAAGGGAACGACACGGAGCCGGGGAAGACACGGCAGTGGCTGCCCACGCGGTGGAGAGTACGAGGGTTGACTGGTTCGGCTGCCGTCGCCGGAAAATAACAGGAGGTGTGGGTGAGTAGAGGGATAGACAGGCCAGGGATGCGAGTATGATGGGGCCGTGAGGCCTTCCCGGCAGCACTGCCGGCCACGGGAGGCGGGAGCAGGCGGTTCCGACGGCGCTGGTTTGGGCGGCTGGGGCAGGAAGATCAGAGACTGAAGAAGCACGATTGCCGTTAGATTGACATCTAACGGTCTGACGCTGGTAGAGTCGATTGTTGACTAAGTTTCTTTTTTGAGAAACCTTGTGTACGCATGAACTTAGTAGGCCCACAAGTCAGCCTCCAAATCTGTGGCAGACAACATAAAGCCCATTTGCTATTTTTTATAATTTGCAGCCCATTTGCTAATTCTTAAGTAATTTATTACAGCCCATTTTCTGCCCAGGACCACGGTCAAAAAGTCCAACCTTATTTTGCATATTTCGGTGGAGTCCGAACTGTTGTAATCCCGAAATGATAAACATTTTTTAAGAACTTATTGATTTGCCAAAAAAATCGTTTTGTTTTTGTAAGCAAATAAGACGTGGGACAATTTAGTTGGTTTAAGGGAAAACCAGTGGTAAAAAAATCAGCGCTGGGTGGGAAAAAACAACAAAAATAAGGATGTAAATATGAAAAGGGAATTTTATGTGTTTTCAATATAATGATACGTGTATATGAACTAGTAAAACTATAGGTAGAGATTAGAAAACGGATGTAGGACATGCGTTTCAAGAGGAAAATAGAACTGGGCTGTGTGTTTGATTCAGTAAAAAAACTGCCTGCGGATGTTGTAAGACAAAATATAACTAACGCTGGCGGGCCAGAGGCCAGTAGATACCTGCTGGATCTTTGTGCCCCGTTGTCGTCATGGGCTGGGCCTGTTAAAAACAAAACAACCCTGGGCAATCTACAGCCCAGTTGAAACTTGCTCGACCTGAAAAAACAATATACGTGCTCAATAAACGAGAGAATTCTGCAAGTACAGACTGATAACTGGGATGCAGCACGGATATTGTTTTTTTATCGTGATAATAAGTGCATGCACTTGTTTCGAAAAAATTGGAGAACTGGGAATTCGAACGGCGGGTGCTTATGCTACCCATCAAATAAAAATCAGGTGCCTGAAAATTCGTTTCGAAACAAATGATTCAGCTTTATATCCACGTCGACCCTCGGCATGATGGTTGGAAGCAAATGCAAGTTCATACCAAAAGATCGTTAACAACAATACCAACTTGCGGACGACAAGGTAGTACAACTACCAATACCAAACTAACTTATAATCTTTTTACTCCTGGCCCTAGTGTTCGTCTGGTAGAAAATCTTGCAGAGGACCAGCTCCCGCTCCTTCTCTTGCTCCAGGTCCCCGAGGTGGTACTGGTGCATCACCCAGTTGGTCCTCTGCTGGTCGAAGTTCTTGTTGGTGTGCAGCACCAGAACCTTTTTTGCTGCCCGTCTGCCGGCCGTTGACCATCACCGGCAAGGTATTGCCGGTCTTGTGCCACATCGCGTGCATGCCGCACTCCGACTGTATCTTGCGACGCGTCCACGCGCCCCTTTTGAACGCCCTGGAATTGCGCTGGAAGAAATGCTTCCTTAGGCCACTCAGTGTGATACCTGCAGTATTGTGGAATACAGGTTTTAGTGTACCTAGTTGGCATTTTCATAACATCTTTGGCATGTTGCAGTCACTTGTTTCACTTTTTATTAACTGTCAAATTGTAATTGCTTCACCAGGTCTGCGTCTAAAAAGAAAAATAGAGCTATAAACAAAGGAATATGTTTGTGCAAGTAGACGGCCGATCGGTGTCTTACCTGGAAGTTTCTCAGGTTGGGTGTAACATATGTCGTGCTCGCTGTCGATGGTTGGTATGAACAAATCGATGAGAGACTGAAATCTCGCGCTGTCAGCACTCACTTTGGCCTCAAGGTGCTCGATCAGCTCCTGATCCGTGGGATCGAACTTGACGCCAGCCGGCAGCACGGGCCAATCCTTCTTCGACTTGCATCGGTAATTCCAGTTATATGGTACTCAATGTATGATCAATCGACTGTTTTAAGTGAATGATGAAAGATTTCGACAGATAAGTGGTACTCCAAATCTGAAGTCCAGAATACCCGAACACGCCGCCGGGATTCTTGTGTCACCTCACGCGCAGCGTGTTGTCACGTCAATTCAATGTGTGGACATGATGAATAATTTGACCGACGTATACTAGTACTGCTACTGTACTACTTACTAGTCGTATTTAGTGTCACAATTTATACATAGGTTTAACTAACAAGTACGCACTTGAAGCCTAACTGATATATATATATGGCTTCTGCACAGCATCTCCATCATCATTATCAGTACATCCTACGCAGGTGAGTTAGGATGCACTTGATCCCAGGAAGGTATCTATCCTTCAAACCAGAGGAGTGCTTCAAACTAACAACAGTACATAATATCCAACAAAAGAGGGTCGTGCTACAGCAGCAGAATACATGGCTCAGTCTAGATATCAGCACGAATCAAGTTGTGCATATTTGCTGTTGGCATGAACCACATCGCCGCATGTCGGGTTTGCAAAAGCCATCCATCGCATGGAAGCTTGATGCCTTTCACACACTGAAGATTATCTGGCAACAAGCTGTGTCGACGAATCTCTGGATATGGTGATTCATGAAACCCATGGTATGATGTGTAAACACAGCCCCCCCTCGCGAATGGAAGTTGCATAGCACAGTAATCATCGCCGGTGATATGATCGATGATTGGTTGGATGATCGGATAATTGAGCCCGAGGAACAAGGAGTGGTTGCCGAGGCTGTAAACCCGCCTCCAGTTGAATACGCCTGGCCCAACGGAGCTGGGATCTTTCTCGAACACGAAGCAGCCATAGCCATCAATGTCACGAACGCCCCACGCATTGTACTGCATGTGGTTTGATGTAATGGTTTGGTCAATTTGGTACGTGCGAATGAGCATCAAATGACCGCCGTCAGCTGAACGAGCGATAAACCACCACCCATCGGCTGGTATGATTCCAGGTCCTGGAATCATGAAGGCCAGCGCATTTGCGTCTGCTGCAACAATTCAAATTGGAGACCAAAAGGACAAAAATAAACAATCATGTTCAGAGTATGTGTGGAATTAAGATTATTATAACAGTGACACATATCATAGACAGAGAATTGCAATGCCGTGGTCATAATCATACCCCAAGTTAAAAAATAAGCCAATGGCTTTCATATTCTAGCAATATGTCATGGTTCAAACATCATGTAACAATGAGAGGAAAACAGCTATGACAGCGCCTACTCATATTCTACCATAGCACTTACTACTACTGTTCTCATATCAACTCTAAGCAATAACATGCGTTGTTATAAAAATCTTGTAAACGAGAGTAACATATAGCAATCATGATGTTATGCTCATAATATGTATTCTAACAATCATTAGATGCCAATTGTTCTCATATCAACTCTAACAATAACATGTGTGGTCATAAAAATCTAGGAAATGAGAGGAACATATAGCAATGATGTGGTTATAGACATGCTATGCATTCTAAATTTGTAACAAATGAACAGGCAGTCGTATTCATAAGGTAAAGATGAGATGAGATAGAACAATTACACGACGATAGATTCCACCAATATAGGTAGCCAATCTGTGCGTCGACCGCGTAAACGATGCCATCATGCACTATAGCATCAGACAGAAATGTTTCCTCAACAGGATTGATGATGAGCCATAACCATGTATGGCGACCGGATTCCAGATAGACTAATCCCTTGTTGAACAAGGCAATGAGCTTGTAATCCATGTAGTCTTCTGATGGTGTGGGCACTTCGCAGATTACAACTTTCTGCAAACAGAGGTCGAGCCAAAAGCTTGACGCGTCTCGTGCGTAGTAGGCAGGAGTGTCCGGCGGGCCGCGAGGCTCGATGGCGGCGGTATCCAACGATGGAAGGGTGATCTCTCGCTGGGTGTAGATATCCACGAGACGCCACGGACTACCGGTGTGGTGGATGAGGACGATCCAGTTGGCCTTCATGCCCGCCCAGTAGTGGCCGCGCATGAAGGACAGGTGGACGGGTAGTGGTAGCATGTCGAGGGGCACCACGGCAACCTCCGTAGGATCGTCAAGTCGGTGTCTGGGCCACCTGCGAGGATCGGGCATCAGCAAGCAGGGTGTCTTGAAAAGAGCCGGCCGGTTGCAGACGAGTAGACGGTACAAAGACACCGAGCATGCGGCCAGACGGACGGTGCTGAGTAGGTCCATACGACTACAGATCTGCTCCAAGAGAACATCGGGGAGGGAATTCCAATCGCGGCTCTGCGTGTCAGTCGGTTCTGCCATTGGGGTTTTCGGTGCCTGCGAGCCAGCGGGGAAGTGGATTCGGGCGGGCGAGCGAAGAAGCTTCTCCTCGTGTGGCCGAGCAGTGAGCGGGGGGATATGGTACGCGCGAGCTACCAAGGAAGATGGCGCGGGCGGGCGAGCAGTGAGCGGGGGTAAATGGTGTGCGGCCGACGATGGGGAAGAGAGGAGGAAGAAGAAGAGACTAGTTGAATAGTTCTCTCTGACCGAGATGGGGAATAAATGGATCGCGAGGACTTCCTTTCTACAGTATCCCTATGCCTCTACGCTCACTTCACTCATTTTGCTCCGTACCTAGTCACTTGTTGAAATCTGTAGAAAGACAAATACTCCGTATTTGGGAACAGAGGGAGGCTTTTACTCCGTACTATTTGGGAACAGAGGGAGTATCACCATATGGAGGGAACAGAGGAAGCTTGAAATATGAACATGTCAATGGGAGGGAGTAAGCCCCATGCATGCATGCAACATGCAACACTCACACGTACACATGGACGCACGCAACACTCACGCACCCATGCGGCACACAGCACACGACGCAACACACACGCTCACGCTCAAGTGCTCAACCTACTCCCTACGTCCGTGAAAGACTGTACATTTAGAGATTTACACATTGACCAGGGCATAATTAACGCCCAAAAGTAGCAGACTTATGTGTGCATGCGACCATTGAGATAAGAAGATTAAATGAAGGCCGTTGCATGCTGTAATTAAGGATAGACATGTAGCCTATACCTACAGCACAAGTTGGTGCATTAGTCAATCAATATCGATTTAGATTAAAGGCTAAACACATTGGAAGTGTAGATGTACATCATGTAGTACACTCTTTGTTGGAAGACCGAGGGAGGACACGTGCATGCACTCACATACACAGCCAGGGCGGTTCGCGCGCAAGGGTTGGACTCGTGTCGCGCCTGCGTAAAGTTTTGTTTAACTGATTTCTTTGCTCTGCCAACTGACAGGTGGGACCCAGAAACCAGGTGACAATTTAACCAGTCAACAAAGTGCCACGTCGACTATGTGGCCGGTCAGTAGGGTGCAATACGGTGCTCTACGATGAGCTAGTGATCGCATAATCGCCGCAAAACTATATATAGTGACCGTAAAGAGCGTACTGTTACATACGTTGACCGCCAGTGTATTTTTCTCGTTTCAAATTAAGCCATATTAATCGGAAAGGACGCAGTATGGACTACTACTACTAGTACTAGTACTGCTTTGATGTGTCCCGTCAACTCGCCGAACGAGGAGAAGCTTGCTTACTACGCCTCTCCCTCGCCCACGCGCGCGGTGGTTCGCAGGACGAGGAGAGGGTTTTGACTACAGCGCCCTCTCCCTCTCCCTCCCTCGCCCTCGCCCTCGCGGTGGACGTGCAGCAGTTCAATCGGTGTCAGATTGCCAGAAGCATATTGTACTGTAGTATCATCATTGTTGGACCTTCCGAAGAGGCGAAGAGCCAAGTGCAAGGTTCACACGAGTACGAACTGTTGAACCTCCCGAAGAGGCAAAGAGCCAAGCGCAAGGTTTTATAGGAGTTGTCGTCCTAGTAGGAGTGTACTAGTACAACTATAGCGAACGATGCTACTGTATGATGCCGCCACGTCACGTATATCCAAAGCTGTGCCACCTTTTTTTCTCAAAGAGCGTGTTGGAGCCCGTGCAACAACCACACAAGTTGCACGTACACATAACACATTTACTAGTAATAAATTCTAAAGGACAAATGCCAGTATGCCACACAAGTTCATCTCCAACTCATGTGATAAATTTGTGCACGACTAGTCTACATATATTCACAGCGCTACCGTTCACAATTACCGTACTCCACTTACACGTTATAGATGGGCTACATGTCCTCCTCCAGGTTCCAGTCCCAGGTGTTCTTCATGGATGGCACGATCCATAGCGGTGGGCAACGGGAATCATTGTCGCAGCTTTCTAGTCCGGTTCCACACGATGGAGACTCATCCAAGCTGAAGCGGCATAAATCAGGGATAGCGTGTCCCAGCATGTCGTTCATCCGGCGGTGCGCACTGAAGACACAACCATGCTTCATGAACGGCAGGCCTTCCGTGTCGTGCACGGAAGGTGGCATCCGCTTCACAATGGGGTAGCTGTCCCCGATGAAAAGCGAGTACTCTCCAAGAGTGTTCCTCGGCACCCACGTAGCATCACGGGGGTCGAACTCGGCGCCGTTCATCTGGTACACGCGGCATCCCAGATCTGGACACATGGTGACGTACATAGTCAAGGTCCATGCATAATAATGTTGTGCTCAAATGTGGCGGTCAGTAATACTGTGCAGCAAATAGTACTACTCCGGTATAGAGGAAGTAAAATAACCGGCTTATTATATATAGCCACTCTTGGCTACATGGATGAGATAGTAAGACATGGAAAAACAAAAATGGTGGCAGCTAGTGGGTTCAAGTCTTCAAGGGCCTAGCTAGCTATACGCGTCCTCCAAGGTAAAAAGTACTCCTACTAGTACTACAAAGTATACTACTAGTACAACAATGAAAGAGAAGGCGAGAGGGTTAAAAAATGGAATACCTGGGTAGATGGTGACGGTCCGATCGTGGTAGATTATGTGACCATGTTGCACATCAGTGGTACCATGGGTAACGACTGCTAAGATAGTTGATCCCAATATGCCAAAGTCAGCTACAAGGTTCCAGGTTAGACCGAATCGCGGATGCAAATGCACATCCAGGATCGGCGATCTTATTTTGATCGGGGGATGACTGGTCCCTGCAAAATAATGGAGTACCGTTAGGGATGCAAATGATGGTTTGTGCATTCCGTTTGTAATCTCCCGTACCGTAGGATGTCAACCAGATGAAACAAGTCCCCTGGCTTGTCACCGCGAAGATGCGGCCTAGATGGCGCACGGCGTCTTCGAACGTGTAGGGGTACAAATCTGCCGCCGCCAACATGCGCCAGCCTCTGCCGTTACTGCCTCCTGCATTGATGGCAATCCTTATGTCGAACACCGCGATGAGATAGTAATCGTCGTAGCCGCGTCGCTTTGTCGGCGGGTCCGCAATTGCTATCTTCTTCAATCTCATGTAGGCATCATCATACGTATTCTTGCCCAGCCAGTCCGGAAGGCCGATCCCAATGGTGGAGAAGGGGTCTACCGGAACGGCCGCACTGCTGTGGATGTTGTGCAAAATGATGGTGGTATCCGGCCGGAGGTATGCAAGCCAATCTTCGTTGGCACCGACCCAGACCTATATATAAGACGGTGGGCAGCGGAGAAATTACGGGATGGAAATGGAATAACTAAGTACTACATGATCAAACTCCATTACTGACCTGCTCATCGGACAAAATCCGACTACCTCTCAACGTCGGCAACTCTAGCGGAGTCAACGTGCAACCATGGCCAGGGAGCGGTGGACTGTTCGAAGGATTGTCCCATAGAAGAACCTTCTCCTCGAGGATGCATGGAAGACCAACAAGCATGGCCTGTTTAAGCAGCGTCTTGAAAAAGTTGGTGCAGGAAGCACCGAGTCTTGCGGCGGTGAGGACGTCGGAGCGGCGTGCGATTTCTCCCACAGGATCGTCGTCCAAGGTCTCCCAGCCCCGACGAGGAGGAGAACCGCCTGGCGAATCCATGGGAGCAGCGACGAACTGCCTTCTCTTCGGGGGGAGGGGAACTGGCGAGGAGGAGATAAGAGCGTAGTAACCGCAGGGCCTCGTCCCTTCCAACTGTAGATCGTTCCTCAGCGAAGGGGTGAGGCTATTATTTACTACTAGTACTCCCTCCGATTCTTTTTACTCTGCGCATAAGAGCAGACCCGGATACCAAGGCAGGGGCTCGCTGCATGCTTTCTGGACGGAAATACCCCTGGCGCATGGATGGGAGGAGTTAGCAGCTATAAATGCCCCATGCAGCCCATTGGCTGTCCGCCCGCGTTCTCCTCTCTCTGCATGCTGCATGGATGTCTCCCTCTCTCTCACATGACTGCATGCGGTGGCGCTGGCCTATGAGAAGCTCGCGTGGAGATAGCAATCTTCTCTCCAGAAGAGATTTTTTTGAAAGAAAGGGATTATGGAACGTTATGGGATTGCATTATACTGTAAATAATAGCACTAGTAAGAAATTTTTGGCACTAGGTAGTAGTTTTTGGCGTGGATTAAGAAATTTTGGGTATGTTTTTGCCATTTTTTGTACACGCCAACTAGTGTCAAAAAACGTCTTACATTATGTGACGGAGGAGTACGTACTCGTACTGTAGCAGTACTAGTACTACTTTTCTCAACTAGTAGTGCGATGTACTGTACTTCTAGTCTAGTCTAGTATAGTGCACCAGTTTTGAACTCTTGAATCTCAGGGCCAAGGAGCTACAGTTGGAAGTGGAGGGTACTACTGTTCTCTAGAACCATCGCTGTACTATCAATGCAGGGGAAGTACACCTGCGTAGTGGCCTAGTGGGTACTCTCGGTGCTCTATTCAGCCGCTCCTCTCACGTAGCTGGCCTACTCAGCCGCTCCTCTCACGCACACACTAGCAGCCTGTTTATCAGCGACGGTTACTGCGGGGGCAGAACATTTGAGTTATTTGATACAGCGAGACTAGGCTTTTCGCTTCCATTTGTGGAGGTGTAATGGATCTCGTCGAACTTTGTTAGTAGTTCCTTCTTTATGAATGAGATGAAGCAAAGCTTTTGCCTCCGTTTCAAAAAAACACGGCAAGAGGAATTTCTTTTATAGTAGAGCCGATAATGGAGTGAAGTCCATGCATGCAACGCCACAAGCTACAGAGTAGTAGTAGAGCACTTTACGTACAGAGCCATATTGCACAGTTCCCAATGCCCCGCCAGGCTTTTCCGGCTCCTCGGGCTTAATTGGGAGGCGCTAGTTTAAATATGCTACTAGCTGGAAGCTGCAAGCGAGGTGCGGCTAGGGCGAGCACGCGAGCCACGGGATGCTGGGAAGGAAAACCCGTTCACGTGGCTAGGCTGTCCAGTGCACCCAGATTGTGGGGCCGCACGTCCGTTTGACTTCAAAACTCAAACTACCCGTGTAAAATATTGGCTCGCAGCGAAGTGTAGTAGTACTATTTTTAAAAAAGGCCGCCGTGCGTTCGGCCGGGATCGAACCCACAAAACGAGGTATACACTCCCGCGACCACTAGTAGTACTCGTTGGAGTACAACGCAACCTAGAATCGCCTTTTGTCGCTAGTAGTACGTACATTGTTCCTTACAAGAAACCCCTAAGAGCATGGTTAATAGTATAGCCAGCTGCTGGCTATAAGCCAGTGCCATGTCATCTACAGCCCATCTTATAGCCAACATGTAGTAGTAGTTTATTTCTTATAGCCCGCTGACTCAGCTCTATTGTACTTGCTCTAATAATGCAAGAAACCACTAAAATGCCAAGAAACTACTACCACTTGCATACGTGGCAGACTTAAGATAAGACTACCTTATCAACCATTGTACATGCTCTTACCAACAAAAATCCTCGAGTGACCTCCTACCTCCGGCCCGTCCACCTAGTCATCCTCGGCCATGGGACGCAGCTACCGCCGCCGGCAGAAGGCGAGGTCAAAACCGCCGGCGGTGCGGAGCCCATGTTGCGGCAGCCCGGATGCCAGCTCCGTCCGGCGCTCGCGGCCGCTAGCTAGCCAAGATAGCTCCGTCCAGCTGCTTGTCTGCAAGGTTTGCTAGCTAGATTGGCAAGGCAGCGCGGCGGCTTGCTCGCGCGCGCCGCGCTAAGGCCAGCCATCTGGCTCGAGCGAAGGCCAGCGCGGCGGCTTGCTCGCTCGTGAGTCACGCTCGGGCCAGCCTGCCAACCCGTGCGGAGGCCAGCGCGGCGTCCGGCCCGTCCGGCGGAGCGGCGGCCAACTCGCTCATCACCGGCGCCACCGACGAACACGCATCAGTACTGTTTGAAGTAATGTTCAGGAAAAATAATGATTTGAGGGGGAATAACAGGATAGAAGGTCAGATGTGGGTCCCTCGTGTCAACGGTCAAACAAAATGTGTTGGTTTAAGCTGCCTCGTCAGCACGGACATGTGGGCCAACCCTGTCATAAATGGGTTTAAACGAACCTAATCGGTAGGAGTACTAGGTAGTTTTTGGCGTGGATTAAGAAATTTTGGGTATGTTTTTGCTATTTTTTGTACAATAGATTCCTCCTAGGGCTGGTTGAAAGTGGTAGTTTTTTGTTAAATACTCTACATATTGTAAGTAGGAGTGAAAGTTAAGCTTTGGAAGCCAATAAGCAAGGCTAGTTACATAGTGCATATGTGTACATGATTGAAAGTAAATATCAACCATGAGTGACTAATATCTTGATGGAAAACTCGAAACTATGGAATACTAGGAAAAGAAATGCATGGTTGGAAATACTAGCAATGTTCATGTCCGTTGCAACGAATCATAATTAGAATAATACTTATTCACAAACTTGGTACAAAACACTCTAATTTTGATATACATATGTCACTAGAGATATATTATGTTTCAATTAGAATATATTCCTTGGGCTGTTTTGGTGAGGTCAGGGAGGGATGTGGTTGGTTTTAAGATACTAATTATGGGTTTTTCTGCAAATTGGTAGACAAGTGGGATGTTGGTGAGAAAAGGCAACAACTTACCTCACAATCGTTAGATGTAGATCTAATGGTCAGAAACGACGGATGGCAGACACACCAGCATCACCAACTTAGTCTTGTGTAGGAGTACTAGCAAGATCCGTGCATTGCACGGAACATCAAGATGCATTTTTTTATAAAACACTTGTTGTGATTGACCCTTGCGGGAGTAATCCCATGTGTAAAAACTAATGATATCTCGAGAAATATGAGATAAGGTGAAGAGGAGTGGGGTGTGGTGGTGGTTGGTGGTCGAACTGAGCGGAGGCATGGGGATTGACGACGCCGGCAGCGGCCACCAGGCCAGTTTGTTCCAGAGGCTTCCTTTCTTAATTGCTCAACAATGAGGTTTGTTGGAGATAAGGATGAACGAGGGAAGGCCTTGTCTGCAAATGTGGAGAGGGGTGCGGGTATCTTTTAGTTTAATTTCCATCCGTCAGATATAGATCGGACGGTCTATATTGCAAGATGGCACACGTACCATCATCACCAACTCGGTTTTTTATAAGAGAAGAAATATAAGTATGGAGATACAAACGTATTATCGATACTTGCTTCCGTAAACTAGCATCTACATTCTATTCAACGCCTCGGCAAGTGGGGCCTTAGCACAATGACTTCTCGACTGTGTAAAACGAAGATTTTCCCGTCGCCGACAAGGAGGGGGTGACGGCGGCGCGCTTTTTGGCTTGCTCTAGTCCTAGTAGTCATACTAGGTGGTCTAAGCACGTGTAGATTTATTCTTTTTCACGTCTCGTGTTCGCCGTACTGCCACGACTGTTCATGAATAGACGGTAAGTTATTCACGGGGAAACCCTTGTTGAGCGTGTTTGCGAGAGAGAGAGAGAGAGAGAGAGTGTGCGTGTGTGATATGTTAGAGACTGAGGCAATGATAACAGATTCTTTGTGTCTATGTGTGTGGAGGATAGAGAGAGACATGTACATGGGGCTTTGTGTTGTGTAACGTGGAGACACATATACATAATTAGAGAGTGAGTGTGTGAGATACACATGCAGACATGAGGAGAGATGAGGATCCAGGTAAATGGGTGTTTGTGCGTGTCTGTGTGTGTTTGTGCACGCGTTTGTGTGTGAGAGGGAGAGAGTGTATGTGGAGTAGAGAGACCACTGATGATGTAAACCTAGTATAAGGGAAGGGGGAATGGTGTGACATGTGTAGTAGCGAGATAGCACGGGTGCGGGCGGGGGGAGCAGACTATTTGGAAGAGACATCGAGTGTGTGTGGGGGAGAGGGGTGTGAGAGCGAGAGAAAGAGAGAGCTAGCGCCGGAGAGAGAGAGAGGAAGAGAGGGGCGAGAGGGGTCGTTTGTGTCCATAAATGGCGTATAGATAGGGAGACAATGTTGATGTTGTCTGTAATTGGCCTATGAACGGAGACGCAAGGGAAGCGAGTCATCGTGTGTGTGATAGGGACTTCATGAGAGAGCTAGAATAGATGGTGTAGAGAACAATGTGCGAAATCGAGAACGATTATACATTAGGGAGCTATGCAAAGAGTCACGACATATATGTATACAGGGAAGGAGCTGGGGCGGGTCCGCATGTGGGAGAGATAGAAAGAGGAGAGTGGTGCACAAGGAGACAAAGTGTGCTTGTTTGCAGTGGGGGTGGTGTGTGAGGTGAGTGCGCGAGAACCACATAACTAGGGAGATAGACGTTTGGGGGCGACGTTTTGTGTGTATGGGAAATATACACTCTACATAGTGCGTGTGCTTGGGTAAGAGAGATAGCGGGAGACCTAGAGAGTGAGGGAAGAGATGTGTGCATGCCCGAGAGACAAAGTGATAGAGACCTATGTTGGGGTCCGGACTTTACAAGAGAGAGGGGTGTTAATGTGCTCGTGTGTTGGTGTTTGGGGGAGAGAACGACTTCTCTGTGTGTGTGTGTGTGTGTGTGGTGGTGGGGGGGGTTGACTTCAGATAAAGAGTGAGGTGTCTATATTTGAGGGACTTTAGCGTAATTGAGATATTGTGCACTCATGGTTGATCAATTTGTTTCACAGTTTGTACTATGAGATAACGATACTTTTGAACATGCGTGATATACCTTGATGTACCAGAATTACAAACCTAAGATTGGAATTTTGGAATTCGACTCCATCATTAGCTTTTGTAATTCATTTAAACGGAGGTACATTTTTTAAGCCGGGATTTCGTGATTTCAAATTCATATATCAAACCTAGAGATATACACATACGGGCATGTTCAAACTTTATAATCATCCACTTTATTCATACACATACACATTTTTGCTTTTGTCATCATATTTAGGATAAACACATTTGGAATTTCATTTGAATTGGACCGTATGATGGTATTTGCTTGTAGTAGCTCAATGATCCATATTTGAATTGAATGGACAATCTAAGTTTCGAGTTGGAGACATTGATTTTCAAAACTTGCACATTTTTTTGCGTGCAAAACAAACAAATTGTCGGCCATGATATCATAGTCGGCCGTACGAGAGCAGAATACTTATAATTTTAGGCGCCAAAAGCTTTCAAACTTCCCGCTCACATCGAAATATCACGCGCCCGAAAGTTTAGCCCTGCGATATTCCTGTTTTACCCCTGCCACATGAACGGAAAAGGGCTGCTTTGGTAACTCCATTGTTTTCCCCTCTTTGCCCCCAACATTCTTCCCCAGAGCCCCTCCCCTTCCCCTCCCCGACCCCCCCAACCACGGCAAGCCGCCGAATCTAGTCCTCCGCCGCAGCGGTGGACCTCACACCCCGCCGGATCTACCTTCCGCACCTTGGAACCCCCAACTGCCAACTCACCACTTCACCGGAGCCGCTTCAGCGACTGGCTTGTCCACCGCTCCAGATCTCCTTGACCGCCATCATGGTCCACCGCACCGGATCTGCTTAACCGGCGCCCTCGTCCACCACAGCGTAGGCCCTTCACTGACTCCCTCGTCCGCCCCTTCGCTGGCCCTTCATACAAGCCCTCGTCCGCCGCAACAGATCCGCCTCACCGAAAGCACTGTACAACGCGCCCGCCGAAGCCTTCGTCCACTGCACCGGACCCGCTCCACGGACGCCATATTCAACTCCACCGGCCCTGCTTTACCGACGCCGCAGCCTCATCAGGTTATTTCGATTTGTACTCCTTCGGTTTTTCTCTTTATCGTGCAACTGTTCACTTACCACAGATGAGCTTTCTTGTATGTCGACAGGCGCCGCAACCGTAGCACCGGAGCCGCTTCAGCGACGGCGACAGCCGGCCCAAACTCAACCGCAACACGAGCACCATCGACGATCCTTAGCTATCAAGTATGACAACGATACCCATACGCCGCCGAGAATCAGGTACTATTATCCAACGGCCGGCGCCTACGTTCACTTTCCTAGCATAAGCACCGCACCTTTGAATTTCTTCAGGGCATCATTCAGTTTTTCATGAGACGCGTTATTCTGCTTGCACCTGTAGGGCCATACTTCTGGCAGTGAACATGTTACATGTGCTAAATTACATACCAGTGCACATATAGTTAATATGCTTTAGTTTTGTTCTGATGCCACCTGTTGGTTCCATCAGACTGCTTAATGTTCTCTATGCTTAATTACACATCAGCAAACTAGCATGTGGTTCCGCTGCTTTTTGTTCGTTTTACCCTACATTTTCTGATGCTAGCTATTACATCACTGCTCCGAGCCTCTGTTCATTACTTGTTTGTGTGTTCTTGATCTTCCCAAGTTGCATGACTAATTTGATGCTTCTATTAATTATGGAGCTGCCAACCCCATCAAGCAAAATATTTGTTCTTTTGGGGCTGGCACCTCGAACAAGCATAAAAATAGAGGGAAGCAGATATACTCCCTCCGATTCTATTTACTCTGCGCATAACTCTTGACCCGCATACCAAGGAGGGCACTGGTTTAATTTTTCTGGACTAATTTGCCAATTAATTAGGGCAGAGGCGGATGGGGCGGGGCACAAAAGGAAACCAGCGCTAGGAATCGGCAACGCGCAGACTAATACGAGAAAACTGAGAAAAAGTTATACGCAAAGTAAAAAGAATCGGAGGGAGTATTGTCGTGTATGCACACACCCTTCTTTCATTAGTTTAGATGAACCATTGATGATCAATTCGGACCAGTGCATGCGATTAAAATTAATTTTACCTAAATAGATGGTGCAGAATAAACTACAACAACTAGATTTGCAACCACGGGATGCTGACGATATCTTCAAAGAACATTGCAACAGCAGCTAGGCTTCACAGCAACATATGGTAAGCCAGTGTGTTTTAGTACATGTGAAATGTAATGCGAGTGGGCTGCTTTCTTGGCTTGTGCCCTCAACGTGTAATCCTACCGAATTACAAATAGTTCAGTTGTCTGCTTTGCTGTATTGCTTGATTCGAATGCTTATTTGTTGTTACGCTATACCTGAGTTGGCCAATATGTCAGCAGTGCCTGTTGTACTATCGTAAAGAAATGCATGCCTATTTCATTTGAGTCCTTAACTTTTCCTCTCAACTTCATCACAAGACTGTCTTCGTAGTTTATATGAGGCCACACTGTTAAGTGCTTTCTCAGATTATTTCAACTGCTTAGATGCCTTGGCAACTTAAATATAGCGGTTGTACACTCCCTTTCAACTAGGGATGTCAACTGGGTCCGGTTTAATCCCGATTAAAGTCCACTAGTGGTATGATAGTTCAAAAGAGTTTTTGTTTTTTTGAGGAAAATGAACTAGGGAGGTAGCAAAAACTAACTAGATGGGACTGGCGGATTTCGTTTATTTGCCACTTACATCCCTAGTTTCATCTTACCATTTTAATTTCTTTTCGGCTGATGCTGCTTCGAACCATTTAAATATAGTTTGCCATGCTCGGCAATAATTCGTCCGTCGTTTACCATGTAAGCTTACTGCCTGGATCATACGATAACTATCTCTTACTGATGTCCAGCGGAAACCTTTCAGGATGCCGTTCACACTAGGACACAATGTACAACCCCAGAATCTATTTGTGGAAGCAGTGCGCCATCCATGTTACCAGATGGTAGCAGTTCAGAGGCAACACCGCCGGAGAGCAGTCTGAGCACAGATATTATAGTGCTTGAGGCTCTACTAGAGGCAGAAAGAGATGGTGTGGCTGCCATGAATGAGGTAATATTTATCTTGAGGCTGGAAATTACGGAATTAGCGGCACGCATTATGCAAGCAACCCAAGAATTGGAGGAAGTAAGAATGTTGCATTTGAAGACGGAGGAGGTCCTGCTGTTTCTGCTATCTGAAGCCCAAGATAATCCCGGTTCTTCTTTAGATACCAGTTGAAATTTTCATTAGATTATTGTACTTGCATGTTGTGTCATGTCTCTGAATGGATTATGTTGCAAGACCCCCTATGTTGTCCATGTGTTGTAATGATCCGAATTTTTTAGGCGAGGTAATCCTCAGAACTTGTATGATTGACATAAGGTGAACTGTTTGTCGTGTGAGCATATTGTATTGGATGAAATAACTGTTTGACTCAGAGTGTATCCAACCTACTGAATTCGAAGATCACGACATTTCTAAATCATAATCATATATAAAGGTGGAATAAATCTTTGTTGTGGTTTTGAAGAAATAAATAACAAAACGTATAATTATCTGTGGATATTCGTAATCGAATACAAATTGGATTTGAATTTAGTTTGCCAGGTCCCAGGGCAAACGTGAATGCTAATTCTCCCAAGTTTTGAACGAAGCGGCTAAACACCCACTATAATTTGTGGGCTGCTCGAAGCAAGTGTTTGCGAGATGGAAATTACTGTCTACCCCTGACACTTGACATCCTTATCGACAGGATTTACACTGCTGTCGATAGGGGTAGACTAGTAACTTCAATCAGACGTGACACGACGGCCTCTGAGCCCATTCAGACACGGTGGGCGCCAAACGTGGGCGGCAAAACACATTTGATTCAAGCTCGTCCGAAAGACATGTGTCTCTTCCTCCATTTCCCCATTCATACACGGTGGGCGGCAAAACAAACTCTCCTCGTCCGAAATCGATGTAGGCTTATATTTTAAATAGGGGCAGATGTGTAACTTCCATCAGACGTGACACAACCGCCCTACCTGTCAGCCCCGTTCATACACCGTGGGCGCCAACCGTGGGCGGCAAAACACCCTCTCCTCGCCCGAAATCGATGTAGGCTAATATTTTAAATAGGGGCAGATGTGTAACTTCCATCAGACGTGACACAACCGCCCTACCTGTCAGCCCCGTTCATACACCGTGGGCGCCAACCATGGGCGGCAAAACACCCTCTCCTCGCCCGAAATAGTTACCGGCAAATATTTGGGAGATGCGAGATTACCGTCCTATCCCCAACCGACGCGATGTCCGAAATTTTAAACGGGGGATAAGTTCGTAACTTTCCCCCATTTCAGAGAAGCGCGTCCCAAAGTTTGAGATCCCCCCTCCCCTCCATTTCCCCATTCATACACCGTCGGCGGCACGACAACCTCCGCACTGCGGCCAGCCTCCTCCGTCCGCCACCCCATCCTCCACCTTGCCGGAGCCGCTACCCCTACCCCGTCGTCCACTGCAAGAGATGGACGTCTCTCATCCACGGCGCTGGACCAGCATCCTTTCATCGCCTCCTCTCGCTTCATCGGCGCCGTCGTCCACCTTGCCGTTGCCGCTCCTACGACCGCCTCGTCCACGGCAACAGGATATATCCCCCGACCCGGCCGTCTGCCGTCTAAAGTCTTCTTCCCCGCCGCCGACAGCCATCGCACCCGCAGCACCCTCAACGTATCAGCATAGGCCTACACGGCGTCGCAAGAGAGGTGGTACTCTTCCATATGTGCTTAAGTTATTGATCTCACCCGGAAAATAGATCGTAATTTGTTTACTGTACTTTTCTTGTCTGTACCAAATCGTAGTGGCTAGTTGAAAGCAAACATTGGTTGCGAAGTAGCTTTGTCCGGTTTGCACCTTCAGATCCGCCATGGCACAGGCACTATACTCGTAAAGCTTATGGTTTCCCCCCTTTATATTCACTACCATCATCGTAGGTGCTTCGTGTCGTGCTAGCACTGCTCCTCAAGACCTCAACCCAAAGCTTACGTGTTGAAATATGAATCTGATATGATGCTCATATCACTAAAATAGAGAACGTTTAATTGGTCACCTAATGTTCCTATATTCGTTTCGAAAAACATGTGCGCCACCCACTAGTCTAGCTAGTTCGACTTTCCTGATTTTTCTCTTGATGCTTAGGGTTTTCCCCTTTTATCTACTCTACTATGATCTGCGTAGGTGCTTTCTGTCGTACTAGCATTACTCCACCCTTCAAGCTAAACAACACAACACTCAAAATTCGAAAGCTTAGTTGTTCAAATATGATTGTGATATGATACTGATATTAGTTAACCAACACATTTAATTGGTTAGCTAAAGGTCCCACTTGAGTTTCCAAATGCATGTCCCGACATATAGAGAGACAGCATAATTGCATTTCTTTGTCACTTGTTGACCGTACTTTCTTGTCCATACCAAATCTTAGTTGTTATTTCAAAGCAAACATCAGTTGCTAACTACCCTTTGCGTGGTTTGCAGCTTCAGATCTGTCATCCCACTGCCACGGTCAACACTGTACTCATCATGCTTATGTTTTACCCATTTTATGATGACCACAATCAACCTACGTGGTTCATGTCGTAATAGCACTGCTCCACCCATCGAGCTAAACAATCTTAGTTGTACAAATTCATATATGATATTATTGCTGATATTAGTAAAACTGAGAGACGTTTAGTTTCGAAATGCATGTGAGCCACATATGGAGAGACCGGAAAGAATAGTATTTCTCTATGCGCTCTGCTTCATCATGGGTGGCCAACCGACATTGTATTAAAAGACTTGTAATATCTTCAACCTGCTTGCTCTTCTTTAAGATGATACTCTTCTCTTGCGGTCGACTGGTCAGGTCGTGTTGTTCTCCCTTAGTATATTTTGAATCTGTCAGGTCAGGTCGACTTGTTCTTCTTTACTATATGTTGAAGCTATCATATGCGAAGTGTCATCACTTCTGGAGCTCTCATATTTTGAGTAGTAGGCCACATTATATTAATGCACACAACAAACTACAGCATGCATGGCATCTTTTAAAAGAATTGCAGAGATAGCACAAAGGGGTTTACAGGGAGGCAGTATTGGATTAGAATTGCTTCTGCATTACAAATAAAATCTCACTTGTTTTTATGTTTTCATGCATGTCAGATATTGAACATTATCAAAATGAATATGAGAATGGGCGCACGAGAGGAATATTGCGGAATGATCCACTGCATAACAAACTTGGCATGGTGGAGGATGGCCTATCTTATTCACCCATCAAGGTGCTTGCTCTAACTTTGCAAAGTTGTATTGGTCGCACATATTTTGCTTCTGACCTCTTGCATTACTTCTACTTTGTTACACCATCTTCTTAGTTTAAGCATCGTATATGAGTATATGCCATACCTATCCATTTTCTGTACCTATTCCATGTGTCGTCACACTATGTTTTTCCAGTCAAATGTTGTTCTTTCGTAATAGGTGTCCAAAAGGAAGAGGGTGAGTGCAGGTCGTCAAGGAGTACAAACTAGGTATTTGGAAAAGGTAGTGATACCTGTTAAATCAGATAGATCAGCAGCCACAGAAAACACAGGCCCAACTGTACCACACTTTACCCCTACTCCAGTGGCCAAACCCCTATTAGAACTGCTGGGAGCCCAGCGTCAGGTACTGTCTATGATATCAATTCAAAATTTGAACTCCTAAATTTCTGCTTGTGCCTTACCTTCTCTCTTGTATGAAAACTAATTTCAGATGAATCTCCTTGCTCAAAGGATCATACGATCTCAAAACAATAATGGGCTCTGCATTGCTCTTGTCAGTACCTCTCTCCCTTTTGCCTTGTAACGCTGTACTTAATTAATTGCTATTTGATTATGTATCATCAGTCTGCACCTGAGCTTCATTATCCTCTGTTTCTTCCAATATTATTTGATCTATATTTACTCTTTGCAAAATGTAGAATAATGGCAACGCTTATAAAGAATTTTCTTTGGGGAATTTATTGAATTATCCTTCCATCAACATGGAGAAGGGCTTTGTCCAGCCCGTGTTAACATGTAATGTAAGTTCATCCTTCTCAAGCCTTCAAACTTTGTTCTAGTATAGATTTGGATAGGCATCATTTCCTCCACTGTTGTTTGCTTTGCTGTTTACATCTGATTGGATGTTTGCAACAACTACCAGTTTCAAATTGTAGTTGTAAAAACATGTTCCTTATGCAGAACAGATCCATTTATTTGCTTATATAATTGTGAAACCTGTTACGTGTCTCCTTGTTTCTCTTTCAGACTCGTATCTCTTACGCCAGGCAGAACTTTAGGGAAGATAGTGAGCCAAACCATCTTGAGGACAGCGAGATGACCCCAAGGTCCTGTCTTGATGAAGACAGTGAGTTGAAGCTACTCACCAGCAGGTGTGAGACAACCTCTGTGCAGTCGCTGCCTCAATCAGTTCGACTTCTTCAGTCTCAACTTAAAGCGGAAAGGCTTGCTTCAGCTCAGCTCCGACTTGAAGTCAAAGATGCAATGAAGATGTCAGAGGACTGCCGTGCGCACCATCATGCCTTAAATCTAGTGTTGATGCATCTATCGTTGACACAACTGAGGTCTACTCAGCTTCTTCAGCTGTTTGGGGGGGGCGACCTGGCCAGGCCTAGTGCCTTCTGAAGTGCTCTCAGTTTTGTATATTCTTTTGTCGGCGCGTTTATTTGCACTGGTGGCGAACTTTGATGCCCAGTGGATGTAATATGTGTGATAGCCGTGATAGCCTAGCGTAAGTTGCTTGCTTATTTATTTCCTTGTTGTCTTGTTTATTTGTTTGCTTCTAGTCATTGCAGTTCTTTTTCCGCGGTTTGCTAGTGGCTGCAATAACCTATTTTTTAAAACTAGGCCACAATAACCATGGGCTAATATTTACTGTAGTGACACTGGGCCTCCTACGGGCCGTAGAAACAGTGGGCCTTCTACGGGCCATAGAAACAGTGGGCCTTCTACGGGCCGTAGAAACAATGGGCCTTCTACGGGCCGTATCATCAATGGGCCTTATACGGGCAGTATCATCGATGGCCAAACATGGGCCAATAACAGGCCGCATTATGGCCGTAAACGGGCTAGAGTTGGAATCGTCCGTTCATGGGCCGACCATAACGGGCCATCGTTAATAGGCCGTATTTGATGACGCTATGAAAACGGCCCAACGTATTAACGGACCACAAACGGGCCGACTGTAACCACGGGCTGAATTTGGCCCACAAGCAGAAAATGACAGTAACGGGCCGTAAGTAAACGAATGCTGGAAATGAGCCCAAGAATAAATGGGCTCTGAGAAGGCCGAAAGATAACATGGGCTGGAAATGGCCCAACGGAATAACGGGCCGTTAATGGGTATAAAGTGATACACTGTTCATTACGGGCCAGTTTCACCACGGGCCGTTAATGGGTGTAAAGTGATACATTGTTCATTACGGGCCAGTTTCATCACGGGCCGTTAATAGGCCAAGAGTTACATAGGGCCTCATATGGGCCGAAAGACGTCATGGGCCATACATGGGCCAGAAGTGAAAACAGGCTGGAATCATATTGGGTGGCCCAGATGACGCTACTGGGCCTAATTCGGATAGGGCGTAACGGGCCTTGGGTTAGCGGGCTGTAAATGGGCTATATGCGAACATGCCGTTAACAGGCTTTACATGGGCCGGCCCGCCACCTTTTGACCAAGTCAAACGGGCCGGCCTTTTCACAGGAATGGGCCTCTGTTGGGCCGTGCCACGTGTCGACGTATCATAGGCGCCGATCTGACCCACTGACGAGCTGACACGTGTTTCGTCCAGCCAATAAGAATTTTACACGTGGAAATTTCCCATTGGTCGGGGCTGTTAACGGGTTATCGGATCCAAAACCCGACCCGATAGCTTAACGGCGTTCCGTAATGGTGGATGCCACGTGCCGGTCACCCTTGACGAAAGCACTTCTGTGACGCGCGATTTATCGTCATGGAAGTGGACACTTCTGTGATGATAATTTTGGTAATGTCATGGAACACTTCTACGACAGCACAGGTATGACTATCTTCATTCTGTCATAAATTTGTCATGGATGTACATGCATGACAAAATAGCGACCTACTATGACAAACACGTATCATCACAGAAGTGTATTTTTTTTAGTGCCAGCTAGATCGCGATCGTCTTTTGCAGGGTTGGGTTCTTGAGAAGGAGGCCCGAAGAATTCGTCACCGTACCCATGTTCGTTGAAGTACTTATCAACGTTGGTAAATGTACCGTCGTCGTCATCCGGATCTTGTGCCATATGCAAGCCCGGATCAGCTGACCACGGTAGCGTTGCGGCGGTCTTGCCATGGCTTGGCGCCGGCACGACTGGTGGTGTTGTCTGTGGGGTGGTGTCCCCCGCCACCCAAACGAATCTGGCTCTTCGGCTGAAGCATGGACCAGCTTATGCAGGCGCTAAGGGTCATCACATCATCTTCATCGGCCCCAAGGGGTCGATACGGTGGTAACAAGTCATCGCAGCCCCGCAGCACCCGAACCAGTTGAACCCTATACACGGTGGGTGGCATCGGATTACCGTGGAACACACGGTTGCCCAGTTGAATGATTCTGGCCTTGGCGACATCAATCAACTCGCCGTCCACGAAGTGCAGGAGAGTGCATGGAAAGTCGGCGGTGCCCTGCGAAAACATGTAGGGCGTCAAGGATGCCCAGTCAAAGGCAAGGAGATGAAGTCATCGACCGAGGCTTAGTTACCGTGATGGTGTCGAGCTTAGCTAATGTCGAGGCACCGCCAACGGCGGGCGTGCAAGTGACGGAGGGGCCACTTGCTGCCGAGGTGCCGGCCGGCGTATTCTTCCCACACCCGGGTGCATTAAGCTCCAATGCCGGCGCCGGCGCCGGAGACACCAATGTCGCCTCCTCCGGAAACACCAATGGCGCCGGTGCGTTGTGCGAGTTGCTGCCCGTGAAGCTGGGAATCGGGGGCGGCCCCTGTTGGCCACCCGCAATCCACGCCTGCAGCCCCTCAAGCAAGGTAGGCATAATGGCGGCGATCGTCGCTCCCAGTTGGTCTCGCACTTGCTCTTCGACTATCTTCGGAATCCGTGCCACTTTGCCTTGAGTTCTTGAACCTCGCGCTCCTGGATTTTCGAGCTAGTCTTTCTCTCCTTTCACCCAGCGTTATAATATTCTGACCATTTCGTGGACAAGCCTTTGCCGGCCACACGACCAGCTGATGACGGCTTACTAAACTTATCCTTGTGTTTCATTACGTTTAGTGCCCTATTTAAAGTGGTGTCCCAAGGGGAGCTCTGAGACGACCCAGCGCTACTGGTTTCAGTTTCCTGCGGAAGGAACATGAACCATTTAGAAATTTGGCTTCATTAATTAAAATGCAACCTATGGAGCTAATTACGTGGGGTGTATTCCTTATCAGAACAAGCTCAAGCGCCTTGGTCTTCGGATCCGTGGTAAGCTCCTTTGTTACCGGGTCCACCTTGTACCGGGCTCTGACATAGTTCTTTGTCTGCTTGTCACGGTATTTATCGAAGAGGGGCGGTAGGCCTTGCTTGGCACGCTCCGTGTCCTCCTTGTCCCATATAGGTTCTGCCACTCTATAACCGCTGGGACCGAGTTTGTGGACCCCTAAGTTCAAATCCCGCATATCTTTCCCCCACTGACTTGATTCTACGGATTCGTTGCTCTCGCACTTGATCTTGAATTCCAGGTAGTCAGCTTCGCTGATCGAAGGATTTGTCTCCTTGATCTTCTCATAACTATCACCTCTTAGAATCCTTCTCTTCACCGCGGCTCTCCAAGTAGCCAGGGTCGTGCTCATCTTCGTGAGGGCGGCACTATTCCCTGAGAGGCGTGTGTTTGCGAAGTCATCGGGGAACTTGTATCGTTCGTGCAACTTCGTGAAGAGGAGGTTGCGCAAATTCCCTCGGTCACGATGCCTTAGGTTCTCGGTGTTGATCGAGACAGTGCTCCGGAGAATGCACCTGAGTTGTCCTGCGTACCCACTGACTAATTCTTTGCGCGCCGTTCGATGCCCACTAGAGGATACTTCAGTAAATTCCTCCTTGACGGTGCCGAGCACGTTCGGACACCGGTCCTTCCATTGCCTCTTCGTTTGGCTGCCATCTGTGCGTGCGCTGCTATCATTAGTGGTGGCATCCCCGGCGGCACCATCAGTGGTGTCATCCCCGACGCCACTAGGGGTTGTGTAGTCGGGATCAGTGTCTTCCGCAGCGTCCTCATAGCGGTGAGGTTCTTCCTCCATCCCCTGGTACAGCTCCCGGAATGCCTTGCCCGAACCGCCGGCCTCATCATTGTTGGCCATGTTCGCTCTAAATAGGAAAAGGGGCTACTAGAGTTATTTCTTAAATGCAGTGTAGTTTGTTAACTGAATACCTGCAGTATAATTCAGAACAAAGGCTACTAGCATTGACAAGCATTTCCTTTCTGCTCGTCCAGAAAATATTTTCTCGACGATAAAAAAGCCATTTAAAGAAATAGTGGCTATAGGGCGTGATGTTGGTGAGGGATTATTATTGGCCACAATGGGTGAAGTGACTTACGAACCTCGCGAGGAGCCTACTGAGCTTGACTGTGGAGACATTCAGTTGTCCACTTGCAAAATCAAGAAGGTACACTTGTGATTGTTATTTTCTTGCATTTATATAGATGCTTGCATCAGAATCTATCTATCTGAACTTGGTATTCTTAAATAAAACAATCTGAAATTTCTCCTTAATTTACTACTCCTTTTATGATAATACCGATAAAACCCCTTTCCTGCCAAGGAGTAAAATTGTTGATGTCTTAAAAGGGATTGATCTTCCATCGCAAAGGTATTCTCTTTTCTGGTTATGTCTCCATGGTAACTTAGTTATGCCATCTATGTTATGTCTCCATGATCTTCCATCTACTCCTATAGGTATTCTTCTACTTATTCTTTTTCAGGGATAACTATTTCTTATGGCATCTACTTATTAAGCAAACATTTAAACTATGAGCTTAGATAGTGAATCTGAACAACAGGAGTAACTAGACTGTATTTAACAGGAGTACACTACTAGAGTTAACAAATTGGGCATCTTCTAGGTCAAGCTATAAATGTTGATTAATTTTTGTTTCGGTTGAGAATCGGGCACCTTCTAGGTCAAAAAAATTGGGCATGACCTTTGCTAATTTTCTTGACCTAGGAGTGCCCCATTCTCAACCGAAACGAAAATTAATCAACATTTCAGGAGAAAGGGGTCATTTCAGAAGATCACAAGTTCAGAAGATCTACAGTAGCAGCAGCATCACAAGTTGACAAAATTTAGTGAATATAATGATCAACTCTACAGTAGCAGCAACATCACAAGTAGTACAGCAGCAGCATCATCATCACAAGTAGTTCAGATTTGGTATTTTATTTGACATGCTAGCTTGGGAAAGGCACCAACAAGGTCCAAAGTATAGCCCTGATAACTACATTCAGCCACTAAAATAACATGAGTACCAGGTAATTAAGTAAGACTGCATGCGACGATCTCCAAGATATAAAAGACCAGCCAGGTGAATTCTCCAGTGAAAATGTTAGGCAAGAATAGCAGTCCAGTGTATTATTTTGTGGTGGTGCATATGTTCATATCCTACTATGTAGCACTGTTATAAGTTTGAATTTGACTCTGTTTGAACACTTTTAATATTGTTTCCATTTTTTTAAAGTAGTACAACAACAGCTTGAAATGAACTAAGACCCTAATAGCTAGTTTGATCGTGCGTTGTTACTTTCTAAACTCTTTTTATCAAATCTAGCACATGATAGCATCTTGAACTGAACCAACATCAAAAGAAAAGGACGACAACTTTGAAGACCACATCGATCAGCTTATCCTATCAACACAAATTACACACATATTCTCCCTAAACCACCCCAATCAAACACTTTTCAGAAGCTAAGTTGCATTGCACACCCATGACCCATGACTTATAAACACAATTACTAGAGCAGCAGAGAAATTCATCCATAATTTGTGCTAGGTATGATGCGCTGGAGGTTCGGAGCAAGTCCGGGAGCGCCAAGATCTCCTACGGTAGCAACAAAAGAACACGTTTGCCCTTACCTTGTTCAACGATAGCGGTTGGGGCAGCCGAGCAGCCTGCGGTAGCTGGTGTGACCCAGCGGAGCGAGTGTGGAGATCACGGGGAGCGACAGGGAAATGGAGGGGGGGGAGGGGTCGAGCGCCGTCGCGCCCTGCTTCCGCGGCTCGCCGGCCCAGTGTTGAATCAGATTCCGCCCGCCGCCTTGCCTGTCGCCTCACATGGTGGAGCTCGAGCGGAGAGGCATCGCGGATTTCTAGGGTTATGAGGGCTGGGAAGAACAGAGGGTCAGCGTCTCAGGAGCGGCGAAGGCGAGGGAGGGGGACGTGGAGAGGAGTTCACCGCGGTTCCGGGGACAAGCTCGAGGAGGCGGGGGTGCAGTGAAGACGACGAATCCAGCGATGGCATCGCGGTGGCCGGAGGTAGAGGACGAGGTGGGGGCGGCAGAGCCCGGGAGCGAGGTCGCAGGTGGGTGGGGGTGGCAGCGAGGGGCGAGATGCAGAAGGATTAGGGAGAAGGACGACCGGGGGGTCGTCTTGGATAATTTAGTGGGGGGGGGGGGGTTAGCAATGGCGCACCTTTTAGGGGTGCACCATAAACACCATGATAGCAATGGCGCATCTTCTCCTGGTGCGCCATTACTAACTTTTTTTGGATTTTTAGTTGCATGTAATAATTTTTTAGAAACTGACCATAAATTTTAAAATGTTACGATTTAAGTAGTTATTACTAATTTTCAAATACTTGCATTGCAAAACATTTGTGAATTGGTAAAACATTTATGAATATGGAAAAATATCATCAAATTTGTGCTCTATATTCATGAATTCAAAAAGTGCCCATGAAATTTAAAAATATTCATGAGTTCAAAAAATATTAACAAATTCAATACTTTTGTGAGTTAGAAAAATGTTCGCATTTTCAAAAAATGTTTGCAAATTTAAGCAGGAAAAAGAACATTGGAAAATAAAATACCAGAATAAACATAAATAAAAATTGGTATATCAATGGCGCACCTTCTAGGGGTGTGCCGTAAACACCGCGATAGCAATGGCGCACCTTCTCCTGGTGCACCATTACTAACTTTTTTTTATTTTACCAGAATAAACATAAATAAAAACAATTAAAATACTAGAAAAAACACAAAGAAGCCCAAGGTGCCTGTAAATGATGATTTGCAACAAAAGAAGAGGGAGAAGAACAAAAATTTCAAATCCAAGAAGAAGGTGGTCGATACTTCAACTTGGTGATACATGGAGAAGTTACAAAAGGAAGGTAAGTACAGACAACATTAATCCCCACTGTTTTGAACAAAAGAGGTTACTGGATAGAGGACTAGAACAGAAGAAATGCCATTTCCATATGTCGAAATACAATCGACAAATGAAGACTACAATTTAAATCATTGTGCAAAGATTTAGAATTAGATGACATGGTTGAAATCAAGTGATACATGTAATAATTTAGTTGCATGTAATAATTGAGCTTGCCACTGACAAACACACACGCGGCCGACACGTCAGGATTCAATCTTAGCTATCTTTTCACAATCTTCTTGCCCTTCTTTTTCGCAAATGGAGTTCTTCTCTTGAACGGGCGTCCTTTAGGTAGGGTGGTCCTGCTTCTTCTTGTGGTGTATGGTACTTCATCGTCGTCGTCATCTTCCATCTTCGGGTCGCCGTACTTGTCGAAGTCTTGCTCATGGGCGACTCCATCCATTCTGATGATCTTCCTTGTACCTCTCCTCACGACAACACGACTGGGCTTTGACGGGTCGGTAATGAAGAAGCATTGGTCCACTTGGGAAGCCAGTACCCATGGCTCATTTTTCGCGGTGACGTTTGCGCCCGCGGTCTTGGATTTGGCTTCGGGTATAACCGTTGTGGTGAAGTATCGGTCTTCTTTCAGGACGCTCTTGGCCCATCTGACACGAAACATTGGGACCTTCTCTCCAGCGTAGCTCAGCTCCCAGATCTCCTTGATCCTTCCATAGTATATGTCCTTGTCGTTACCGGTGTAGGATTCCATCGTTACCCCGGGGTTCTGATAATCATTGCTCTTCATGTCATTTTCCTCGGTGTAGAATGTGTAGCCGTTGATATCGTACGCCTCATAGGTCATCAGGTTGTGCTCGGCCATGTTGCGAATGTATCCTTTGATGACACCATTCATCCTTTCGAACGGCATCATGTTGTGCAGGAACGTCTGCCCGAGTTGGATGATATCCTCCACGATATGGACCAGCAGTTGCACCATAACGTCGAAGAATGCGGGCGGGAAGTAGATCTCAAGCTCGCATAGTATCACCACGATCTCTTCATGTAGCCTTCTGAGTTGCCTCACACCAACTGACTTCCGAGAGATGACGTCAAAAAGGTTGCATAGGCCAAATAGCGTTTCCCGGACGTTTGTGTCCATGATCCCACGGATTGCAACTGGAAGTATCTGCGTCATCAGCACGTGACAGCCGTGAGACTTCATCCCGCTGAATTTCTGCTTCTCTGTGTCTAGGTATCTGCTTATCTTCCCCACATAACCATAAGGAAGTTTTACTCCTACGAGGTAGGTGAAAAACTGCTCGATCTCCTCCTGACTTAGAGTGAAGCAAGCAGGAGGGCAGTCATTTCCCATCTTCTTGGTCTGTTTGCCTTTGCGACGACTTTCCGTGTCCTTCGCCTCATCATCATCATTAGCGTGAAGCTCCTCCCTGATGCCCATTGATTTCAAGTATGCCCTTGCTTTCGCCCCATCTTTCGTCCTCTCTGGCATGTTGAGCAGGGTACCAAGCAGACTCTCGCACACGTTCTTCGTGATATGCATGACATCAAGGCTGTGAGGCACACGAAGGATCTTCCAGTACGGCAAGACCCAGAAAACAGACCTCGTTTTCCATACCTTCAGCAGCGGCTCTGGCGCCTTTCGCTTCTTTCCCGGCGGTGGGCACTCTTTCCAATTTTTCAACAGCTCGTCTATTTCCTCGCCGCTCCTCGTACGCGAGCGTCTTCGGGGTTCGGTTTCACCATCAAACAGATCCTTGGATTTTCTCCATGAGTCATCGTCGCAAAGCCACCTTCGATGTCCCATGAACACGGTTTTCGAAGACCCGGGATCTCTATCTAGCTGGTGATACGTTGTGTCATCCAAGCACCTGACGCATGCAAAAAAATCCGTGGACCACCTGCCCCGCGACATATCCGTAACCGAGATAGTCGTGCACCGTCGTGAGCAGTGCGGCTCTCATAGGGAAATATTCTTTGTCTGCGGTGTCCAATGTATTGGCTGGCATTTTCCACAACGTGTCTAGCTCCTCTTTTAGCAGCCCCAGATACAGATTGATGTCGTTCCCTGGTTGTTTCGGCCCTTCAATTAGCATACTCATGTGAATGTACTTCCTCTTGATACACAACCAAGGGGGAAGGTTGTACATCCACACAAACACAGGCCAGGTGCTATGTGTGCTTCTCTGGCTGCCAAACGGATTGACTCCATCGGTGCTCGCGCCCAGCACGATGTTCCTTGGATCGTCCCCAAATTATGGGTGTTCGAAGTTCAACGCTTGCCACTGGCTCGCATCCTTAGGGTGACTCAACATCTTGTCTTTTTTATTTATCTCCGGATCATTTCCATCATCTTCTCGCTTCTTCTCCTCCCTATCCGCGTGCCAACGCAGGAGCTTTGCTAGCTTAGGGTCCGCGAAATACCGCTGCAGACAAGGAGTGATCAGAAAGTACCACACCACTTTTCGAGGAGCTTTCTTCCTCTTCTTGTATCGAGTGACGCCGCACACTGGACATATGGTAGACTTCGCGTGCTCGTCCCGATAAATGATGCAATCGTTCATGCACACATGGTATTTCACGTGCGGTAAATCCATAGGACACATGATTTTCTTCGCCTCCTCGAAACTGGTCAAGCACTTGTTCCCCTTAGGAAGACGTTCGTGCCAGAATGACATGTTCTCGTCGAAGCATGCGTCGATCATTTTGTGTTTTACCTTCATCTCCAGAGCCATGAGCATTACTTTTAGGCGGGTATCCTCGGGCCTGCATCCTTCATACAATGGAGTAACCGCGTCTATCTCCAGTTGATCCAGCTTGGCTTTCTCTTAGGCGGCAGCTCTTGCATTACTCGTCTGCTTGAGAAGCAGCTCTTGAATATGAGGGTCCTGCACCCAGCCCATCGAAGGTCCATTGTCGTCTACTCCAGAATCGTCATCTTCATGATCATGCCCTTCGTCTCGATCTTCCTCATCGTCATGTCTGGCAACTTCTACATGATGACTGTGTCCTGCATCTACTTCGTGATCATGTCCTGGAGATTCTTCGTCTTCTTGCCCGCCCTCGCCGCGGTTGTCTTGCTGCCCTTCCTTATTTCTTGCCGGGCCCCCATGGACGACTTCATAATCATCTTCATCACATTGCCACCAATAGCCATCCATGAAACCATGCAAGAGCAGGTGGTCCCGCACCTGTCCGGAATCCGGGTCCATAAGGCTCTTCAGCTTGCATCTTCGACACGGACATCTTACCTCCGTCTCGTTCTTTTGAAGCATCTCGGCCTTCGCGGAGCTCAAAAACCTATTCATGATGCCTTCGGTCATCGTGCGGACCATGGTCGCCTGTGGGGTAGAGCAAAACGATATTTTAGAACCAAAAAAAATTGGCATGACTTTGCCTAAAAATAGAACCAAAAAGAATGCATAGTGCCAAATTCTCACCGAAACGGAAATGAATCAACATTCCGGTAAAATATTGGCAAGTATCACATTTCAAATACCGGTACCTGCAAACACAAACTTATGCAACACTACAAACATACGTAGATCTAGGCCATAAAAAGTGTGTACGTTATTGGAGGGAGAAAAAAGTAGATCTAGAACATAAAGAAAGCTTTCCCCTTACTTACCTATCAAAAAAGGAAATTTAACCACTTAATTTGGGTGAATCTATGGTGCAAATGAGGTGAGGAGGAGGAGGCAGCCGAGACCAAACTTGGTAGAGGTGGAGAGAATGAAGTGGGGAAAGTGAGTGTGGTAGGTGGCTATCAAAAATATCTAGCTGCTCCCAGGTTACCAATGGTGCACCACCTAAGAATGCGCCATTGGTAACCAGGGTTACTAATGGTGCACCTGGTGTGTGGTGTGCCATTACTAGTAATGGTGCACCACACACCAGGTGCGCCATTAGTAATGTGGCCAATAATGGCGCACCACATACACGGTGCGCCATTAATGTCCATATTAGCTATAGCTGTTTTTATAGTAGTGCGAGCTATTGATCTACAACATAGTTATGCAAATACTATCAGGACTAAGTTCATGATAAATTAAAGTTCAATTAATCATATTACTTAAGAACTCCCACTTAGATAGATATCCCTCTAATCATCTAAGTTATTACGTGATCCAAATCAACTAAACCATAACTGATCATCACGTGAAATGGAGTAGTTTTCAATGGTGAAAATCACTATGTTGATCATATCTACTATATGATTCACAATCGACCTTTCGGTCGCAGTATTCCGAGGCCATATCTGTATATGCTAGGATCGTCAAGTTTAACCCGAGTATTCTGCATGTGCAAAACTGGCCTGCACCCGTTGTATAAGAATGTTGAGCTTATCACACCCGATCATCAGGTGGTGTCTCGGCACGACGATCTTTTGCAGAGGTGCATACTCAGGGAGAACACTTGTACCTTGAAATTTTTAGTGAGAGATCATCTTATAATGCTATCGCCAAACTAAGCAAAATAAGATGCATAAAGGATAAACATCACATGCAATGAAAATATGTGACATGATATGGCCATCATCATATTGTGCCCTTGATCTCCATCTCCAAGGTACCGTCATGATCTCTATCGTCACCGGCATGACACCATGATCTCCATCATCTTGATCTCTATCAATGTGTCGTCACATGGTCGTCTCGCCAACTATTGCTCTTGCAACTATTGCTATCGCATAGCGATAAAGTAAAGCAATTGTTTGGCGCTTGCATCTTATGCAATAAAGACACAACCATAAGGCTTCTGCCAGTTGCCGATAACTTCAACAAAACATGATCATCTGATACAACAACTTATATCTCATCACGTCTTGACCATATCACATCACAACAAGCCCTGCAAAAACAAGTTAGACGTCCTCTACTTTGTTGTTGCAAGTTTTACGTGGCTGCTACGGGCTGAGCAAGAACCGTTCTTACCTACGCATCAAAAACCACAACGCAGTATAGTGATTGCTTTTTGATCTTGAGAAAGAACCATGTTCATTGAATCCGATTCAACTAAAGCTAGAGAAACAGACACCCACTAGCCACCTGTGTGCGAAGCACGTCGGTAGAACCAGTCTCGCGTAAGCGTACGCGTAATGTCGGTCTGGGCCATTTCATCCAACAATGTCGCTGAATCAAGAATCAACTAGTGATGGCAAGCAATATGTATATACCCACGCCCACAACTCCTTTGTGTTCTACTCGTGCATATGACATCTACGCATAAACCTGGCTCTAATACCACTGTTGGGGAATGTAGTAATTTTAAAATTTTCCTACGCACACGCAAGATCATGGTGATGCATAGCAACGAGAGGGAAGAGTATCGTCTACGTACCCTCGTAGACCGTAAGCGGAAGCGTTATGAGAACGTGGTTCATGTAGTCGTACGTCTTCACGATCCGACCGATCCAAGTACCAAACGCACGGCACCTCCGAGTTCAGCACATGTTCAGCTCGATAACGTCCCACGAACTACGATCCAGCAGAGCTTCACGGGAGAGTTCCATCAGCACGACGGCGTGAGGACGGTGATGATGTTGCTACCAACACAGGCCTTCGCCTAAGCACCGCTACGATATGATCGAGGTGGATTATGGTGGAGGGGGCATCGCACATGGCTAAGGGATCAATGATCAACTTGTGTGTCTTTGGGGTGCCCCCTACCCCCGTATATAAAGGATCTAGGGGGGGGAGGCGGCCGGCCAGGAGGAGGGCGCGCCAAGGGGGAAGTCCTCCTCTCACCAGGAGTAGGACTCCTCCTTTCCTAGTAGGAGTGGGGGAAGGGGAAAGGGAAGGAGAGAGGATGAAGGAAAGGGGGGCACCGCCCCCCCCCCTCCTTGTCCAATTTGGACTAGAGGGGGAGGGGGCGCGCGGCCTACGCTGGCCGCCCCTCCTCTTCTCCACAAAGGCCCAATAGGCCCATTACATCCCGCAGGGGTTCCGGCAATCCCACGGTTCTCCGGTATATGTCTGAAACACTTCTGGTGTCCGAACATAGTCATCCAATATATCGATCTTTACGTCTCGACCATTTCGAGACTCCTCGTCATGTTCATGATCATATCCGGGACTCCAAACTACCTTCGGTACATCAAAACACAAAAACTCATAATACCGATCGTCACAGAACTTTAAGCGTGCGGACCCTACGGGTTCGAGAACTATGTAGACATGACTGAGACACATCTCCGGTCAATAACCAATAGCGGAACCTAGATGCTCATATTGGTTCCTACATATTCTACGAAGATCTTTATCGGTCAAACCGCATAACAACATACATTGTTCCCTTTGTCATCGGTATGTTATTTGCGCGAGATTCGATCGTCGGTATCTCAATACCTAGCTCAATCTTGTTACCAGCAAGTCTCTTTATTCGTTTCCGTAATGCATCATCCCGCAACTAACTCATTAGTCACAATGCTTGCAAGGCTTATAGTGATCTGCATTACCGAGAGGGCCCAGAGATACCTCTCCGACAATCGGAGTGACAAATCCTAATCTCGATCTATGCCAACTCAACAAGCACCATTGAAGACACCTATAGAGCACCTTTATAATCACCCAGTTACGTTGTGACGTTTGGTAGCACACAAAGTGTTCCTGCGGTACTCGGGAGTTGCATAATCTCATAGTCATAGGAACATGTATAAGTCATGAAGAAAGCAGTAGCAACAAACTAAACGATCATCGTGCTAAGCTAACGGAATGGGTCAAGTGAATCACATCATTCTCCTAATGATGTGATCCCGTTTATCAAATGACAACTCATGTCTATGGTTAGGAAACATAACCATCTTTGACCAACAAGCAAGTCAAGTAGAGGCATACTAGTGACACTCTATTTGTCTATGTATTCACACATGTATTATGTTTCCGGTTAATACAATTCTAGCATGAATAATAAACATATATCATGAAATAAGGAAATAAATAATAACTTTATTATTGCCTCTACGGCATATTTCCTTCAGGCGGCACTGAAGTGAACTATCCTATAAAAAGCGTGATCAGAAAAAAAGAAAGGAGGTTCCTAAACAAGTGTATCGTCGAGTTGACAAACCTTTGCTACTCTTGAACTCAGAGTCCGAACCGGGACATGAAAATCTGGATGGTTCCAAGGAGGAAGATGGAGATGGCAATAACGAGACGGGCAAGGATTATGAGAGAATCCTGAAAAAGAAGATACCAACACGAGATAATTCGGTAGGGTCTGCTAGTCAGCCCTGCCCATCCCAATGAATGCAATGAGTTGGAACTGTCGAGGGCGTGGGAACCTGTTGACAGTCCGAGAGCTTCGCAAGATCGTGAAGCAAGAAGGGCCCTCCCTACTCTTTGTGATGGAAACAAAGATCAGGGGGAAGAGAGTGGAAAGTTTGCAAAATCTTCTAGGTTTTGCAGGTTGTTTTGTTGTGGATAGTAATGGATTAAGTGGTGGCGTTGGCATATAGATGTGAGAGTCAGGAAGAAGGATGGTGATCTACCCCCTGGCGTTTCACTGGTTTTTACGGAGAACCCAGAACTGAAAATAGACATCATAGTTGGGAATTCTTGCGTACACTGCATGCAGTCCATCATGAGAGTTGGCTCTGCATGGGTGACTTCAACGAGACAATGTTCGTAGATAAGCACTTCAGTTCACATGAGAGGCCGGAGTGGCAAATGCGTGCTTTTCGTGAAGTTACTGATCATTGCTCCTTTCAAGATCTTGGATGGAGAGGGGTTCCATACACATGGGGTAACCGGCAACAAGGGCAAGCAAATGTTAAGGCTAGGCTTGATAGAGCCCTTGCAAATGGCGGCTTTCTCAGCATGTTTGCTTATTTCAGTGTGAAACACATTAGTTCGACAGAGTCAGATCATTGTTATGTACTAGCGGAACTACGAAGGGAGCAACCCAGTGCTTGGCTCCGGGGCCAACGATCCTTCCGCTATGAAAATGTTTGGCAGTCTCATAGTGACTACGATGATTTGATTAAGAAAACATCGCAATCGGGGGCTGGCCATGGAGGGCTCGAGGGTGTACTCAAAGCTCTCACTTCAGTTCAAGATACACTTGGCTCATGGGGGGATCGAGAGTTCGGAAATATTTCCAAAAGAGTGAACAAACTACAGAAGCGTTTGGAACAGTTGTGTGCGTCCTTGATCAGTCGAGGACCATGCGATGAAGAGCGCGCAGTGGCAGCTCAGCTCAGGGAAACTTTGCGCCAAGAGGATATTTGGCTCAAACAACGATCAAGAGTGTTGTGGCTTCATAAAGGAGATCACAATACTAAATACTTCCAAGCTCAGGCTGCTCAACGGATGAGGACCAACCGTATTTCCTCACTGGAACGGTCTGATGGGTCGACTTGCAGCGAACCCGCCGAGATACAAACATAAATTATGGATTTTTATCAAAACTTGTATACTTCGCAGGGGTACAATGATATGTCAGAATTGTTAGCCTTCGTTCCACAAAGAGTCACCGATGCTATGAATGAGAATCTTCTCAAAGATTACACTGTGCTGAAGGCCTCCCAACGTTGGATGGATCAAAATTAATACTGACGAGGCTATTAGTACTGAACATCATTCTGGAGGAGGCGGTGGTGTTGCTTGTTCTCACCTAGCCTTCGTTGAGGCTTGGAGTAAGCCGTTTGTCGGGATATCTGATCCACTGATCGCCAAAGCTTTAGCTCTTCGGGAGGGCATAATCTTTGCACATCTCCGGGGTTTCTCACATATGGTGATGGAAGTGGACTGTCTGGAGATTGGTAACCTTTGGTCTACGCGCAACAATGCTTGGTCCATTGTAGCGTCTATCTTAGATGAAATAGCGGAGAAGTCATCTAGTTTTATTTCCTTCTCTGTTAGACATGTCCTAAGGGATGCAGATATCTGTGCTAAGCATGCGTGTACCTTGTCGGTCTCCGAGTGCTGGCTAGAGAAATGTCCGAATTCCTTAGTTAGCAGCCTTTGTGCTGATTGTAACAGTACCTTGTTAAAGCAATAAAGCTCCCCAATGTTTCGAGGCAAAAAAATGTACAAGCAAGAGAAGAAAAAAAATCCGGCAACTGCATAACGATGCACACGAGAAAAGGTAAGACAACGTGGCCAGGCCAGCCCATAAAAAAGACAACACATAAACAGTTTTAGATAAAACAAAAACGAAATCACTAATTAAGGCGTATTCGTTGCAAAGAACACTTCATTTTCCCAGGTCGCGACAAGTGGCACACATGCAGCACGCCACTTGTCGCAACCTGGGAGTTTTCCCTTTTTTCGTAGATCCATTCATTTAAAACGTTTTATCTCTTAAACCATGCGTCCAAATCTCGAACCGTTTTCACCATTGGATTTCTCGCGTCCAGATCTTCAAAACTAGATCCCATGTTGATAGGTTTTGACGAACTTTTTTTCACGGAAAAAACCGGACGAAAAAAATCGGGTGAAAAAACCGAACCGGGAGCACGGTTTTTTTTCCTTTCCGAAAAAGGCACGCCCATGCCTCTCGCGAAATCACAACCGTGCCTCTCGTGAAAGCAAAACCGTGACTCTCGTGGAAGGAAAAAAACAGAAAACGTGTTTTTTTTTGTTTCCAAGAGGCACGGCCGTGACTCTCGCGAAGGCACAACCGTGCCTCTCGCGAAAGAAAAAAAAATAGAAAACGCGTATTTTTCTCCCTTTCCTAGAGTCACGGCCGTGACTTTTGCGAAAGCACAACCGTGCCTCTCACGGAAGCAAAACCGTGACTCTCACAAAAGAAAAAAAACAGAAAAACGTGTTTTGTTTTTCCCTTTCCTAGAGGCACGGTCGTGACTTTCGCGAAAGCACAACCGTGCCTCTCGTGGAAGCAAAACCGTGACTCTCATGAAAGGAAAAAAAACAGAAAACGCGTTTTGTTTTTTCCTTTTCCGAGAGGCACGGCCGTGACTCTCGCAAAAGAACAACCTTGCCTCTCGCGAAAGCAAAACCGTGACTCTCACGAAAGAAGAAAAAACAGAAAACGCGTTTTTTTCGTTTCCGAAAGGCACGGCCGTGACTCTCGCTAAAGCACAGCTATGCCTCTCGTGGAAGCAAAATCGTGACTTTCGCGAAAGGAAAATAAAAGAAAACGCATTTTTTTCGCGCCAAAATTTTTTTGTTTGATCGAAACGCTAAGAAAGACCGGGGGAAAACCAAAACGTCGAAAAAACCCGAAAAAACGTTTAAAAAGCCGAAAACGCGTGCGAAAAAAAAAATCCGAAGGGAGCGTCCAAAGCGCGACACGTGGTAAATGGCTAAGAGCGCGTCAAGTGACGCTGATCGTTGCGAGACTTCCGAAAGAGCGCTCGTTAACTAGTTGCTCCCAAACAAAAAGGTTCCCTAAAAAAAGATAAAACAAAAAGGTCTGGGCTGTAATGGTGATGTCAGAAGTCTGACTGAGACTAGACAGCCTCAAATTATTTTTGCCGCATGGCGGATGTGTTTAAATCGCTGCAACATTTTCTACAAGGTTCGCCGGAAGAAATTGTACGATTCAACTGCAAATTTTTGTTGAGCACTTTGAATTTGTCTGCTACCACACCACGATCGGACGAACTAAAGCTTGATTTAGATGGGATCGGACGGCCGGGGAGGCAGCCGAGTTTTTTCCCGACCGCCCAACAGACGCCCTAAAAAGCAATGGGATCCACAGAAATGGCCTCCGAGTAGTCCAAACTGTAGTCGCAAGTATGATTTTAATGATTTGGAGATTGATTAGCGGCTTAATCAATCCGACTCCGGATTGGCAAGTAACTGGGCTAAATTGATCCATATAAGCAGAGGAGCTAAACGCTTTGCTTAACGCGAGTTTACGACGGGTAATCTCGATTACACCGCGGCAATTTGACATGGCGATGACCCTCTGGTCCGTGGACGTCAAGAGCGGCGAGACCGTGTGGTCCGGGCGCGTGCTGGAAAGCCGCCGCGGCGCGGTCACCGGCGTCTCCCTCGTCGGCCCGCCGAGCGACGGGAGCGTCGTCGTGGAAGCCTACGTCAAGAACGCCAGCGGGGACCACGCGTTCACACTCGCGTGGCTGTCCTCCGAGAGGCCCCGCGCGGAGCTGCCATGCCCGGTTCTGGTGATGGACTCCGATTTCTTCTGCTCTCGCGTGATGCGGCGGGGAGGCGGCCCCGCTGGCGATGAGGCTGTCGCCGTTCGGATTGATGGTCACTGTAACGATCATCCGCCGCTGTCGCTGTGGGAGGAGTTGGAGGATGAAGATGACGAGGCCGAGGATGAATACTCGGTTGATTCGGAAGACGACGACGATGACAGCAACAGCGAGGAGGAGGAGAGCGACGGCGAGGACGACGGACAAGCAACCAGCGCCGACGATGACGTGACGCTAAGCATGCTACAGACACTGCACCGTAGGAAGTACGGCCCCGAGGGGCAATTCGTTGGAGGTTCGGCGCCGCGGTTCGCCTGCGCCGGGAGCACAGTCGGCGTCATGCGGGTCGCCGCCGTGGAGAGCCAAGGCGGAGACGACAGCAAGCAGATCTTGGTGCTATACCGCTACACACGCTTCAGGGCATCACCGGACGGCGTGGAACGGCGAGGGTGGCCGACGGAGCACCAGCTCCGGTTCATCGCCACCGGCGACCACGCGGCGAGGTCGCTGGCGTGGGCCGGATCGTCTCTGGCCCTGCTGATATACCCCGGTTTCTTCAGCGAGAAGCTTGAGAAGAGCAAGCAGCTTGAGGAGAGCAGGAAGCTCCGGGAGCTATGGTCTAGCTTGACGTCGCAGGTGAGCGTCCCGCCGGGAGCAAGACGCATTGAGGTGTTCGTGGACGTCGGCAACCTCCAGCGGGCGGAATACACGCCGGAGAGCATGGGGCACATGTACGCCGCGCTGGAGAGCATGGTGGCGGGCGCGTGGCCCGAGCGCTTCATCGGCATGGAGTTGCACTTGCCGGAGCCGGTACGGTGCGGCGCGAAAGGCGAATTAGCCGACGATGACGATAGCGGCAGAAACGCAGAGGAGCGGCCGGCAAAGCGGAGGAGGGTAGACGTCGCTGGGGAGGATTGCCCCGTCTGCTTGCAGCTGCTGGAGGTGGAGGGCGACGACCTCGCCGCGTGGCCCGGGTGCAGCAAGCCGCATGTATTCCATGGCGCGTGCTTGGAGCGCGCCCTCGTGGAGAGCGTCCGGTGCCCGATGTGCAGGCACAAGCTGTACATGGAGCCCAAGCTAGAGTGATAGACCCAACTCCCAAGCATGGGCGTCCCATGGTTGTACTAAGAAGTTTGTGGAGTGTATCATTCCCTTGTAGCTATAGTTAGCTTTCTTTAGATTTGCTCGTGTTTCTTTGGAGGATAGCACTCATTCAACTGATTGATGATGTAAGTTCATCCATCGATGAATTGCTTGAGATGTATTTTGTATGAACATCATTGTAATTGTTACTTTTTAACGGAAAAACTTTATATCTATTCATCAATTGTTAAGATAGTAGAAAGAACAGTAGAAGTAAAAATTACATCCAGGTCCGCCGACCACCTAGCTACGACTACAAGCACTGGAGCGAGCCGAAGGCGCACCACCATCATCGCCCCTCCCTTGTCGGAGCCGGGCAAACCTTGTTACATTAGACAGTCGGGAAGTCGTCGTGTTAAGGTCCAACAGGATCAACGCACCAGGATAGCAACCGCTGTCGATGAAGAGAAGTATAGATTAGAAGGATCCAAACGTTAGAGACACGAACGTAGATGAACGAAGATCGGGTCCAAGTGGATCCACCGAAGAAAAACGCCGACCGAATCATGTGAGATCCATCAGAGACACACCGTCACATGCCCTCCGATAATACTAGACACACCGCCGAGATGGGGGCTAAGTGGGGAGAATCTTATTGCATCTTCAGGAAGCAACCATCGTCTCGCCTTCCTGATCAGGACACAAACCCTAACGAAATTCAAGAAAACAAAGGAGCCCTCCCGTGGCTACCGCCGGGATCCACCGCGCCTTCATGCAATGGCTTTAATGGAAGGAAAATGTGTTTGTTCAAATCCTCAATTGTGTGCCTACTGTTTTTCTAATTATTAGTGAAATGGTTATCGTCAAAGTTGCTTTCATCTCCTTCAAGTTGTCTACTTATTTTCCAGTGACTATTGTTGTCAAGATGAATGATTTAATGCGTAAAAAAAGCACCCCCAACACAATTTTCATATATATGACTCCCAAATCCTAGAGTTACATTTCATTACTTGCGTCGAAATGGAATTGACACAAATTTTAGGTTGGACTTGACCGATTCTTTTGTCGAGCATGGTTGATCTGGTGGTTTTTGAATGGTTATTTTCTAACGAAACCTTGTCAAGATGGCAGGGTGCTTCTACAATTTAATTAAGAAGAAGAGAGTGGCCCAGTTTATAGGGCAGACTATGTTGAAAACCACACAATTGCATGATTGATTAGGGGATAACCATGTAAAAATCCCGACAACTAGCACAAACAACCACAAAACCGGAAACTAGACTCCACCACCAGACGCAAAACCAACGACCGAGGGCCACAAGGACCCGGGGTAGAGGTGAAGAAGCTCTTCAACAATGCCTCCAAAGATGTAAATGGCGCTCACGGGTGTCAATGTCACCGACACCAACCCCGTCAAGACAATGTTTTTGCCAAGAGCTCCGCACACCCCCATCCCACCCAACTCCTTGGGAGGGGATCCAGCCACGCCAGCAGCCACCACAACCTAGATCCAGCCAAACACGATCTAGTGTCGGCTGGACTCTTCCGCTAATGACCCAACCAAACATTTCTCCCACTATTAGGGAAACGCTTATAGGTAGAACATCAGTAGTAGCGCGTGAAAATAACCGGCGTTGCTGCTAATTAGCGGTAGCGTTGGGCTTGGACAGCGGTAAAGTGATGCCTTAGTAGTAGCGCTGGAACTACAAGCCACGCTATTGTTAAGTGGGACCCAGCGAGCCCACCAACGCTAGCTGTAGTAGTAGCTCCGTGCAAACTACAGCGCTGCTGCTAAGATTTTAGCAGTAGCGCGAGCTGTGACAACACCACTACTACTATTGGGCCCGCCTTAGTAGTAGCGCTGCTCAAAATACAGCGCTACTGCTAGGCATGGCTGGTGCCACCTTTTAACCCATCCCCTCCCCCCTCCCCCTTCCTCCCCCCTTTGCCCTCTCCCCTCCTTTCCCATCTCCCCTCTCTAAGTTACTTCTCCACCATTATTGCCCTTCTTCTCTCTTCCTTCTATCTCTCTTCTCTCCTCATTAATGCCCCCATCCACCATAATTCTCCTCCATAAATGGCATCTCTTCTCTATCTTCCTCATTTATTTGGTTCTCCCTTCTTCCATACATACATACATACATATATATATCCCTTTCCCACTCCTAGATTTGATTGTTCCATGCTATTATATTATCTGTTTTGGATGTTTAATGGGCTTTAATATACCTTTTTATACTCCCTTCATTCCCTTATACAAGGCCGCAAACTCATATTACAGGTACCACGATAAAATTTAATGACTCCTTTGCAAGTCAACTTTTCTTTTTGTTAACCGGGATCATTAATACACCACAAGCATGCAACGAATGAGTGAGAAGGAAGTTACTGAGTGTCATTATGACTACATGCATGTAAGTATTAAAAAGTTGCTAGTACGAGAAAACATCATTATTTTTTGCCTCGATTACTGTTGGTGGCCTTGTATTGATGCAAAATATATTTTTGATAGTGGCCTTGTATAAGGGAATGGAGGGAGTATTATTTTTGGGACTAACCTACTAACCAAAGGCCCAGTGCAAATTGATGTTTTCTTACCTATTTCAGTGTTTCGCAGAAAAGGAATATCAAACGGAATGAAACCTTCGGGAGAGTTATTTTTGGAACAAACGTGATCCAGGAGACTTGGAGTGGACGTCAAGAAAGAAGCGAGGAGGCCACGAGGCAGGAGGGCGCGCCCCCCATCCTCATGGGCCCCTCGCAGCTCCACTGACCTACTTCTTCCTCCTATATATACACATATACCCTGAAAACATCCAGGAGCACCATGAAACCCTATGTACCCATGAGATCCCATCTTGGGGCCTTTTTTGGCGCTCCGCCGGAGGGGGAATCGATCACGGAGGGCTTGTACATCAACCCCATAGCCTCTCCGATGATGTGTGAGTAGTTTACCACAGACCTTCGGGTCCATGGTTATTAGCTAGATGGCTTCTTCTCTCTCTTTGAATCTCAATACAAAGTTCTCCTTGATTCTCTTGGAGATCTATTCGATGTAATTCTTTTTGCGCTGTGTTTGTCAAGATCCGATGAATTGTGGGTTTGATCAAGATTATCTATGAATAATATTTGATTCTTCTATGAATTCTTTTATGTATAATTTAATATCTTTGCAAGTCTCTTTGAATTATCAGTTTCGTTTGGCCTACTAGATTGATCTTTCTTGCAATGGGAGAAGTGCTTAGCTTTGGGTTCAATCTTGCGGTGCCCTTTCCCAGTGACAGCAGGGGCAGCAAGACACGTATTGTATTGTTGCCATCGAGGATAAAAAGATGGGATTTATATCATATTGCTTGAGTTTATCCCTGTACATCATGTCATCTTGCCTAATGCGTTACTCTGTTCTTATGAACTTAATACTCTAGATGCATGCTGGATAGCGGTCGATGTGTGGAGTAATAGTAGTAGATGCAGAATCGTTTCGGTCTACTTGTCGCGGACATGATGCCTATATACATGATCATGCCTAGATATTCTCATAATTATGCGCTTTTCTATCAATTGCTTGACAGTAATTTGTTCACCCACCGTAATACTTATGCTATCTTGAGAGAAGCCACTAGTGAAACCTATGGCCCCCGTGTCTATTTTCCATCATATTATTTTTCTATCTACTTGCTATTTCTATCGTTTTTTATTTTGTAATCTTTATTTTCCAATCTATAAAATAAAAATACCAAAATTATTTATCTTATTATCTCTCTCAGATCTCACTTTCGTAAGTGACCGTGAAGGTATTAACAACCCCTTTATCGCATTGGTTGCGAGGTTCTTGTTTGTTTGTGTAGGTACTAGGGACTTGCGTGTTACCTCCTACTGGATTGATACCTTGGTTCTCAAAAACTGAGGGAAATACTTATGCTACTTTGCTGCATCACCCTTTCCTCTTCAAGGGAAAACAAACGCATGCTCAAGAGGTAGCAAGAAGGATTTCTGGCGCCGTTGTCGGGGAGGTTGCACCAAGTCAAGTCAAGATTTGATCTCCCGTCAACAAGCCATTTCTAGCGTCGTTGCCGGGGAGGTTGCACCAAGTCAAGTCAAGATTTGATTTCCCGTCAACAAGCCATTTCTGGCACCATTGCCGGGGAGATCTACGCACAAGTCAAGACATACCAAGTACCCATCACAAACTCTTATATCTTGCATTACATTATTTGCCATTTGCCTCTCGTTTTCCTCTCCCCCACTTCACCCTTGCCATTTTATTCGCCCTCTTTTCCGTTCACCTCTTTTTGCTTGCTTCTTGTGTGCTTGTGTGTTGGATTGTTGTTACGATGGCTCAAGACAATACTAAATTGTGTGATTTTTCCAATACCAATAACAATGATTTTCTTAGCACTCCGATTTCTCCTCTTACTGATGCTGAATCTTGTGAAATTAATGCTGCTTTGCTGAACCTTGTTATGAAAGATCTGTTTTCTGGCCTTCCTAGTGAAGATGCCGCTACCCATCTAAACAGCTTTGTTGATTTGTGTGATATGCAAAAGAAGAAAAATGTGGATAATGATATTGTTAAATTGAAGCTATTTCTGTTTTCTCTTAGAGATCATGCTAAAACTTGGTTTTCGTCTTTGCCTAAAAATAGTATTGATTCATGGAATAAATGCAAAGATGCCTTTATCTCTAAGTATTTTTCTCCCGCTAAGATCATCTCTCTTAGAAAATGATACTATGAATTTTAAGAAACTTGATCATGAGAATGTTGCACAAGCTTGGGAGAGGATGAAATTAATTATACGTAATTGCCCTACTCATGGATTAAACTTATGGATGATCATACAATTTTTTTATGCTGGATTGAATTTTGCTTCTAGAAATCTTTTAGATTCGGCCGCCGGAGGCACTCTTATGGAAATCACTTTAGGAGAAGCTACTAAACTCCTAGATAATATTATGGTTAATTATTCTCAATGGCACACCGAAAGATCTACTAGTAAAAAGGTTCATGCGATAGAAGAGATTAATTTTTTGAGTGGAAAGATGGATGAACTTATGAAATTGTTTGCAAATAAGAGTGTTTCTTCTGATCCTAATGATATGACTTTGTCTACTTTGATTGAGAATAATAATGAATCTATGGATGTGAATTTTATTGGTAGGAACAATTTTGGTAATAACGTGTATAGAGGAAACTTTAATCCTAGGCCGTTTCCTAGTAACTCCTCTAATAATTATGGTAATTCCTACAACAACTCTTATGGAAATTTTAATAAGACGATCACTGATTCTGAGACTAGTGTTAAAGAATTTATAATTTCGCAAACGAATTTCAATGCTTTGCTTGAAAAAAAATTGCCTAAGATTGATGAGTTGGCTAGGAACGTGGATAGAATTTCTCTTGATGTTGATTCTTTGAAACTTAGATCTATTACACCTAAGCATGATATCAATGAGTCTCTCAAAGCCATGAGAATTTCCATCGATGAGTGCAAAGAAAGAACCGCTAGGAAAGAACCGCTAGGATGCGTGCTAAAGAAGATTTCTTTTTAAAAGCATGTTCTTCTAGTTTTCACGATAATAAGGATGAAGATCTAAAAGTGATTGATGTGTCTCCTATTAAATCTTTGTTTTGCAATATGAATATTTATAATTATGGGACTAGAGATGAATCAACTTCAGTTAAAAGGTGTCCCAATTATTCGGAGTTTTTAGATCTTGATGCAAAAATTGGTAAAAGTGGAATTGAAGAGGTCAAGACTTTACATAGCAATGAACCCACTATTTTGGATTTCAAGGAATTTAATTATGATAATTGATCTTTGATAGATTATATTTCCTAGGAAGAAAATTAAATTACCTTATGAATCCATTATGAGAGCCACTTATGGATTACATACCAAAGATGACAATACCTAGATCTATTCTTGTTTTTATGCCTAGCTAGGGGTGTTAAACGATAGCGCTTGTTGGGAGGCAACCTAATTTTATTTTTGTTTCTTGTTCTTTGTTCCTGTTTAGTAATAAATAATTCATTTATCTTCTGTTTAGATGTGGTTTTATGTTTTTAATTAGTGTTAGTGCCAAGTAGAACCTTTGGGAAGACTTGGGGGGAGTCTTTGCGATCTTGCTGTAAAAAACAGAAACTTCAGCGCTCACGAGATTTGCTGCCATTTTTTACTGGAGACTGTGATTAGATTGATTATTTTTGAAGATGATTAATAGACAAATTACTCACATCCACCAATTTATTTCAGAATTTTGGGGGTTACATAAGTATTCTAAACCTACAGATTACTACAGACTGTTCTATTTTTGACAGATTCTGTTTTTGTGTGTTGTTTGCTTATTTTGATGAATCTATGGATAGTATCGGGGGGTATGAACCATAGAGAAGTTGGAATACAGTAGGTTTAACACCTATAAATAAAGAATGAGTTCATTACAGTACCTTGAAGTGGTGGTTTATATTCTTATACTAACGGAGCTCACGAGATTTTCTGTTGAGTTTTGTGTTGTGAAGTTTTCAAGTTTTGGGTAAAAATTTGATGGATTTTGGAATAAGGAGTGGCAAGAGCCTAAGCTTGGGTATGCCCAAGGCACCCCAAGGGAAAATTCAAGGACAACCAAAACCCAAATCTTGGGGATGCCCCGGAAGGCATCCCCTCTTTCGTCTTCGTCCATCAGTAACTTTACTTGAGGCTATATTTTTATTCACCACATGATATGTGTTTTGCTTGGAGCGTCTTGTATGATTTCAGTCTTTGTTTTTTAGTATACCAATAATCCTTGATGTACACTGTTGGGGAACGCAGTAATTTCAAAAAAAATCCTACGCACACGCAGGATCATGGTGATGCATAGCAACGAGAGGGGAGAGTGTTGTCTACGTACCCTCATAGACCGTAAGCGGAAGTGTTTATCAACGCGGTTGATGTAGTCGTGCACCTTCACGATCCGTCCCGATCAAGTACCGAACATACAGCACCTCCGCGTTCAGCACACGTTCAGCTCGATGACGTCCTCGCCTTCTCGATCGAGCAAGAGGGGCGAAGTAGTAGATGAGTTCCGGAAGCACGACGACGTGGTGATGGTGTTGGTGAAGAACAATCTCCGCAGGGCTTCGCCTAAGCACTACGAAAACTATGACGGAGGATAAACTAGAGGGAATGGGGTAGACGGCACACGGTTTGGTGTTTCTTAATGTGTCTTGGGTGCTATCCCTACCCCTCTATTTATATGTTGAGCCTTGGGGTCGAAACTTGGAGTAAAAGCCTCCACAAAGTCGCTTTCACCCGAAAGGCAAGAGTCCTTCTCGGACTCCAGGGCCAGACGCCAGGGTTCCCGGCGTCTGGACCCAGACGCCAGGGACCCTGGCGTCTGGCTCCTGGACTCTGCAAAACTTCCTTTGCATTTTCCAAAAACCATGTGGGCTTTCCCCTTTGGCCCAAATAAAGTGTTCTCGTACCCAAACATTTCAGGAAACATCCCGAACCCCTTCCGGTGAATTCCGGAACCCTTCCGGAGACCAAACACTATTATCAAATATATCAAACTTTATCTCTGAACCATTACGGAGTTCCTCGTCATGTCTGTGATCTTATTCGGAACTCCGAACAACATGGTTACCAACATACATAACTCATAAATACTATATCATCAATGAACGTTAAGCGTGCGGACCCTACGGGTTCGAGAACTATGTAGACATGACCAAGACATTTCTCTGGTCAATAACCAGTAGCGGAACCTGGATGCCCATATTGGCTCCTACATATTCTATGAAGATCTTTATCAGTCGAACCGCATAACAACATACGTTGTTCCCTTTGTCATCGGTATGTTACTTGCCCGAGATTCGATCGTCGGTATCTCAATACCTAGTTCAATCTCGTTACCGGCAAGTCTCTTTACTCATTCCACAATACATCATCCCACAACTAACTCATTAGTTACAATGCTTGCAAGGCTTATAGTGATGTGCATTACCGAGTGGGCCCAAAGATACCTTCAACAATCGGAGTGACAAATCCTAATCTCGAAATATGCCAACTCAACAAGTACCTTCGGAGACACCTGTAGAGCACCTTTATAATTACCCAGTTACGTTGTGACGTTTGGTAGCACACAAAGTGTTCCTCCGGTAAACAGGAGTTGCATAATCTCATAGTCATAGGAACATGTATAAGTCATGAAGAAAGCAATAGCAACAAACTAAACGATCAAGTTCTAAGCTAACGGATGTTGGAAATATGCCCTAGAGGCAATAATAAAATGGTTATTATTATATTTCTTTGTTCATGATAATTGTCTATTGTTCATGCTATAATTGTGTTATCCGGAAATCGTAATACATGTGTGAATACATAGACCAGAACACGTCCCTAGTGAGCCTCTAGTTGACTAGCTCGTTGATCAAAAGATAGTCATGGTTTCCTGACTATGGACATTGGATGTCATTGATAACGGGATCACATCATTAGGAGAATGATGTGATGGACAAGACCCAATCCCAAGCATAGCTCAAAGATCGTGTAGTTCGTTTGCTATAGCTTTTCCGAATGTCAAGTATCATTTCCTTAGATCATGAGATTGTGCAACTCCTGGATACCGTAGGAGTGCTTTGGGTGTGCCAAACGTCACAACGTAACTGGGTGACTATAAAGGTACACTACAGGTATCTCCGAAAGTGTCTGTTGAGTTGGCACGAATCGAGACTGGGATTTTTCACTCCGTATGACGGAGAGGTATCTCTGGGCGCACTCGGTAATGCATCATCATAATGAGCTCAATGTGACCAAGTGGTTGATCATGGGATCATGCATTATGGTACGAGTAAAGTGACTTGTCGGGAACGAGATTGAACGAGGTATTGGGATACCGATGATCGAGTCTCGAGCAAGTAACGTACCGATTGACAAAGGGAATTGTATACGGATTGATTGAATCCTCGACATCATGGTTCATATGATTAGATCATCGAGGAGCATGTGGGAGCCAACATGGGTATCTAGATCCCGCTGTTGGTTATTGACCGGAGAGTCGTCTCGGTCATGTCTGCGTGTCTCCCGAACCCGTAGGGTCTACACACTTAAGGTTCGGTGACGCTAGGGTTGTTGAGATATTAGTATAAGGTAACCCGAAAGTTGTTCGGAGTCCCGGATGAGATCCCGGACATCACGAGGAGTTCCGGAATGGTCCGGATGTGAAGATTTATATATAGGAAGTCAAGTTTCGGCCATCCGGAAAGTTTCGGTGGTAATCGGTATTGTACCGGGACCACCGGAAGGGTCCCGGGGGTCCACCGGGTGGGGCCACCTATCCCGGAGGGCCCCATGAGCTGAAGTGGGAGGGGAACCAGCCCCTAGTGGGCTGGTGCGCCCCCCTTGGGCCTCCCCTGCGCCTAGGGTTGGAAACCCTAGGGGTGGGGGGGGCGCCCCACTTGGCTTGGGGGGCAAGCCACCCCCTTGGCCGCCCCCTCCCTTGGAGATTGGATCTCCTAGGGTCGGCGCCCCCCCCCCTAGGGACCCTATATATAGTGGGGGAGGGAGGGCAGCCGCACCCTAGCCCCTGGCCTCTCCCTGTCCCTCCCGTGACACTCCTCCCTCTCCATGAGCTTGGTGAAGCCCTGCCAAGAACACCGTTGCTTCCACCACCACGCCGTTGTGCTATTGGATCTTCATCAACCTCTCCTCCCCCCTTGCTGGATCAAGTTCGAGGAGACGTCTTCCCAACCGTACGTGTGTTGAACGCAGAGGTGCCGTCCGTTCGGCGCTAGGTCATCGGTGATTTGGATCACGACGAGCACGACTCCATCAACCCCGTTCTCTTGAACGCTTCCGCTCGCGATCTACAAGGGTATGTAGATGCACTCCCCTCTCACTCGTTGATGGATGACTCCATAGATTGATCTTGGTGAAGCGTAGAAAATTTTAAAATTCTGCTACGTTCCCCAACAACGGAATGGGTCAAGTCAATCACATCATTCTCCTAATGATGTGATCCCGTTTAATCAAATGACAACTCATGTCTATGATTAGGAAACATAATCATCTTTGATCAACGAGCTAGTCAAGTAGAGGCATACTAGTGACACTATATTTGTCTATGTATTCACACATGTTCATGTTTCCGGTTAATAGAATTCTAGCATGAATAATAAACATTTATCATGAAATGAGGAAATAAATAATAACTTTATTATTGCCTCTAGGGTATATTTCCTTCAGTCTCCCACTTGCACTAGAGTCAATAATCTAGATTACACAGTAATGATTCTAACACCCATGGAGCCTTGGTGCTGATCATGTTTTGCTCGTGGAAGAGGCTTAGTCAACGGGTCTGCAACATTCAGATCCGTATGTATCTTGCAAATTTCTATGTCTCCCACCTGGACTTGATCCCGAATGGAGTTGAAGCGTCTCTTGGTGTGCTTGGTTCTCTTGTGAAATCTGGATTCCTTTGCCAAGGCAATTGCACTAGTATTGTCACAAAAGATTTTCATTGGACCCGATGCACTAGGTATGACACCTAGATTGGATATGAACTCCTTCTTCCAGACTCCTTCATTCGCTGCTTCCGAAGCAGCAATGTACTCCGCTTCACATGTAGATCCCGCCACTACGCTCTGTTTAGAACTGCTCCAACTGACCGCTCCACCGTTCAATAAAAACACATATCCGGTTTGCAATTTAGAATCATCTGGATCAGTGTCAAAGCTTGCATCAACGTAACCATTTACGATGAGCTCTTTGTCACCTCCATAAACGAGAAACATATCCTTAGTCCTTTTCAGGTATTTTAGGATGTTCTTGACTGTTGTCTAGTGATCCACTCCTGCATTACGTTGGTACCTCCCTGCTAGACTAATAGAAAGGCACACATCAGGTCTGGTACACAGCAGTGCATACATGATAGAGCCTATGGCTGAAGCATAGGGAACATCTTTCATTTTCTCTCTATCTTCTGCAGTGGTCGGGCATTGAGTCATACTCAACTTCACACCTTGTAACACAGGCAAGAACCCTTTCTTTGCCTGATCCATTTTGAACTTCTTCAAAACTTTGTCAAGGTATGTGCTTTGTGAAAGTCCAATTAAGCGTCTTGATCTATCTCTATAGATCTTGATGCCTAATATGTAAGCAGCTTCACCAGGTCTTTCATTGAAAAACTCTTATTCAAGTATCCTTTTATGCTATCCAGAAATTCTATATCATTTCCAATCAATAATATGTCATCCACATATAATATTAGAAATGCTGCAGAGCTCCCACTCACTTTCTTGTAAATACAGGCTTCTCCAAAAGTCTGTATAAAACCATATGATTTGATCACACTATCAAAACGTTTATTCCAACTCCGAGATGCTTGCACCAGTCCATAAATGGATCGCTGGGGCTTGCACACTTTGTTAGTACCCTTTGGATCGATAAAACCTTCAGGTTGCATCATATACAACTCTTCTTCCAGAAATCCATTCAGGAATGCAGTCTTTACATCCATTTGCCAAATTTCATAATCATAAAATCCGGCAATAGCTAACATGATATGGATGGACTTAAGCATTGCTACAGGTGAGAAGGTCCCATCATAGTCAACTCCTTGAACTTGTCGAAAACCTTTCGCAACAAGTCGAGCTTTATAGACAGTAACATTACCGTCAGCGTCAGCCTTCTTCTTGAAGATCCATTTATTCTCAATGGCTTGTCGATCATCGGGCAAGCCAACCAAAGTCCACACTTTGTTCTCATACATGGATCCCATCTCAGATTACATGGCCTCAAGCCATTTTGTGGAATCTGGGCTCATCATCGCTTCCTCATAGTTCGTTGGTTCGTCATGGTCAAGTAACATGACCTCCAGAACAGGATTACTGTACCACTCTGGTGCGGATCTTACTCTGGTTGACCTACGAGGTTCGGTAGTAACGTGATCTGAAGTTTCATGATCATTATCATTAGCTTCCTCACTAATTGGTGTAGATGTCACAGGAACCGGTTTCTGTGATGAACTACTTTCCAATAAGGGAGTAGGTGCAGTTACCTCATCAAGTTCTACTTTCCTCCCACTCACTTCTTTCGAGAGAAACTCCTTCTCTAGAAAGGATCCATTCTTAGCAACAAATGTCTTGCCTTCGGATCTGTGATAGAAGGTGTACCCAACAGTTTCCTTTGGGTATCCCATGAAGACATATTTCTCTGATTTGGGTTCGAGCTTATCAGGTTGATGTTTTTTCACATAAGCATCGCAGCCCCAAACTTTAAGAAACGACAACTTTGGTTTCTTGCCAAACCATAGTTCATAAGGCGTCGTCTCAACGGATTTTGATGGTGCCCTATTTAACGTGAATGCAGCCGTCTCTAACGCATAACCCCAAAACAATAGCGGTAAATCAGTAAGAGACATCATAGATCGCACCATATCTAGTAAAGTATGATTACGACGTTCAGACACACCATTACGCTGTGGTGTTCCGGGTGGCGTGAGTTGCGAAACTATTCCGCATTGTTTCAAATGTAGGCCAAACTCGTAACTCAAATATTCTCCTCCACGATCAGATCGTAGAAACTTTATTTTCTTGTTATGATGATTTTTCCACTTCACTCTGAAATTCTTTGAACTTTTCAAATGTTTCAGACTTATGTTTCATTAAGTAGATATACCCATATCTGCTCAAATAATCTGTGAAGGTGAGAAAATAATGATACCCGCCGCGAGCCTCAAATCATCAGACCACATACATCAGTATGTATGATTTCCAACAAATCTGTTGCTTGCTCAATAGTTCCGGAGAACGGAGTTTTAGTCATCTTGCCCATAAGGCACGGTTCGCAAGTACCAAGTGATTCATAATCAAGTGATTCCAAAAGTCCATCTGTATGGAGTTTCCTCATGCGCTTTATACCAATATGACCCAAACAGCAGTGCCACAAATAAGTTGCTCTATCACTATCAACTCTACATCTTTTGGCTTCAACATTACGAATATTTGTATCACTCTATCGAGATTTAACAAAAATAAACCACTCTTCAAGGGTGCATGACCATAAAAGATATTACTCATATAAATAGAACAACCATTATTCTCAGATTTAAATGTATAACCGTCTCGCATCAAACAAGATCTAGATATAATGTTCATGCTTAACGCTGGCACCAAATAACAATTATTTAGGTCGAAAACTAATCCCGGAGGTAGATGTAGAGGTAGCGTGCCGACGGCGATCACATCGAATTTGGAACCATTTCCCACGCGCATCGTCACCTCGTCCTTAGCCAGTCTTCTCTTAATCCATAGTCCCTGTTTCGAGTTGCAAATATTAGCAATAGAACCAGTATCAAATACTCAGGTGCTACTGCGAGCTCTGGTAAGGTACACATCAATAACATGTATATCACATATACCTTTGTTCACCTTGCCATCCTTCTTATCCGCCAAATACTTGGGGCAGTTCCGCTTCCAGTGACCAGTCTGTTTGCAGTAGAAGCACTCAGTCTCAGGCTTAGGTCTAGACTTGGGTTTCTTCTCCTGAGCAGCAACTTGTTTGTCGTTCTTCTTGAAGTTCCCCTTCTTCTTCCCTTTACCCTTTTTCTTCAAACTGGTGGTTTTGTTAACCATCAACACTTGATACTCCTTTTTGATTTCTACCTCCGCAGCCTTTAGCATCGCAAAGAGCTCAGGAATTGTCTTATTCATCCCTTGCATATTATAGTTCATCATGAAGCTTTTGTAGCTTGGTGGCAGTGATTGAAGAACTCTGTTAATGACACTATCAACAGGAAGATTAACTCCCAGTTGAGCCAAGTGATTATGATACCTAGAAATTTTGAGTATATGCTCACTGACAGAACTATTCTCCTCCATCTTGCAGCTATAGAACTTATTGGAGACTTCATATCTCTCAATCCGGGCATTTGCTTGAAATATTAACTTCAACTCCTGGAACATCTCATATGCTCCGTGACGTTCAAAACGCCATTGAAGTCCCGGCTCTAAGCCATAAAGCATGGCACACTGAACTATTGAGTAGTCATTAGCTTTACTCTGCCAGACGTTCATAACATCTGGTGTTGCTCTTGCAGCAGGTTTGGCAATTAGCGGTGCTTCCAGGACGTAATTCTTCTGTGCAGCAATGAGGATAATGCTCAAGTTACGGACCCAGTCCGTGTAATTGCTACCATCATCTTTCAACTTTGCTTTCTCAAGGAACGCATTAAAATTCAACGGAACAACAGCACGGGCCATCTATCACCAACAACATAGATAAGCAAAATACTATCAGGTACTAAGTTCATGATAAATTTAAGTTCAATTAATCATATTACTTAAGAAATCCCACTTAGATAGACATCCTCTAATCATCTAAGTGATCACGTGATCCATATCAACTAAACCATAATCGATCATCATGTGAAATGGAGTAGTTTTCAATGGTGAACATCATTATGTTGATCATATCTACTATATGATTCACACTCGACCTTTCGGTCTCAGTGTTCCGAGGCCATATCTGCATATGCTAGGCTCGTCAAGTTTAACCCGAGTATTCTGCATGTGCAAAACTGGCTTGCACCCGTTGTAGATGGACGTAGAGCTTATCACACCCGATCATCACGTGGTGTCTCGGCACGACGAACTTTGGCAATGGTGCATACTCAGGGAGAACACTTTTATCTTGAAATTTAGTGAGAGATCATCTTATAATGCTACCGTCAAACAAAGAAAAATAAGATGCATAAAGGATAAACATCACATGCAATCAATATAAGTGATATGATATGGCCATCATCATCTTGTGCTTGTGATCTCCATCTCCGAAGCACCATCATGATCACCATCATCACCGGCGCGACACCTTTATCTCTATCGTAGCATCATTTTCGTCTCGCCAACTATTGCTTCTACGACTATCGCTACCGCTTAGTGATAGAGTAAAGCAATTACAGGGCGATTGCATTGCATACAATAAAGCGACAACCATATGGCTCCTGCCAGTTGCCGATAACTCCGTTACAAAACATGATCATCTGATACAATAAATATAGCATCATGTCTTGACCATATCACATCACAACATGCCCTGCAAAAACAAGTTAGACGTCATCTACTTTGTTGTTGCAAGTTTTACGTGGCTGCTACGGGCTGAGCAAGAACCGTTCTTACCTACGCATCAAAACCACAACGATAGTTCGTCAAGTTAGTGTTGTTTTAACCTTCTCAAGGACCGAGCGTAGTCACACTCGGTTCAACTAAAGTTGGAGAAACTGACACCCGCCAGCCACCTATGTGCAAAGCACGTCGGTAGAACCAGTCTCACGTAAGCGTACGCGTAATGTCGGTCTGGGCCGCTTCATCCAACAATACCGCCGAACCAAAGTATGACATGTTGGTAAGCAGTATGACTTGTATCACCCACAACTCACGTGTGTTCTACTCGTGCATATAACATCTACGCATAAACCTGGCTCGGATACCACTATTGGGGAACGTTGTATTTTTAAAAAAATCCTACGCACCCTCGTAGACTGTAAGCGGAAGTGTTTATCAATGCGGTTGATGTAGTCGTACACCTTCACGATCCGTCCTGATCAAGTACCGGACGTACGGCACCTCCGCGTTCAGCATACGTTCAGCGCGATGACGTCCTCGCCTTCTCGATCCAGCAAGAGGGGCGAAGTAGTAGATGAGTTCCGGCAGCACAACAGCGTGGTGACGGTGTTGGTGAAGAACAATCTCCGCAGGGCTAAGCCTAAGCACTACAGAAACTATGACGGAGGATAAACTAGAGGGGATGGGGTAGCCAGCACACGGCTTGGTGTTTCTTGATGTGTCTTGGGTGCTATCCCTACCCCTCTATTTATATGTTGAGCCTTGGGGCCAAAACTTGGTGTGAAAGCCTCCACAAAGTCGGTTTCACCCGAAAGGCAAGAGTCCTTGGACTCCAAGGCCAGACGCTAGGGTTCCCGACGTCTGGACCCAGACGCCAGGGACCCTGGCGTCTGGCCCCTGGACTCCGCAGAACTTCCTTTTGCGCTTTCCAAAAACCTTGTGGGCTTTCCCCTTTGGCCCAAATAAAGTGTTCTCGTACCCAAACATTTCGGGAAACATCCGGAACCCCTTCAGGTGAATTCCGGAACCCTTCCGGAGACCAAACACTATTATCCCATATATCAAACTTTATCTCCGGACCATTCCAGAGTTCCTTGTCATGTCAGTGATCTTATCTGGAACTCCGAACAACATTCGGTTACCAACATACATAACTCATAAATACTATATCGTCAACGAACGTTAAGCGTGCGGACCCTACGGGTTCAAGAACTATGTAGACATGACCGAGACATTTCTCTGGTCAATAACCAATAGTGGAACCTGGATGCCCATATTGGCTCCTACATATTCTACGAAGATCTTTATCGGTCGAACCGCATAACAACATATGTTGTTCCCTTTGTCATCGGTATGTTACTTGCCCGAGATTCGATCGTTGATATCTCAATACCTAGTTCAATCTCGTTACCGTCAAGTCTATTTACTCATTCCGCAATACATCATCCCGCAACTAACTCATTAGTTACAATGCTTGCAAGGCTTATAGTGATGTGGATTACCGAGTGGGCCCAGAGATACCTCTCCGACAATCGGAGTGACAAATACTAACCTCGAAATACGCCAACTCAACAAGTACCTTCGGAGACACCTGTAGAGCACCTTTATAATCACCCAGTTACATTGTGATGTTTGGTAGCACACAAAGTGTTCCTCCGGTAAACAGGAGTTGCATAATCTCATAGTCATAGGTACATGTATAAGTCATGAAGAAAGCAATAGCAACAAACTACACGATCAAGTGCTAAGCTAACGGAATGGGTCAAGTCAATCACATCATTCTCCTAATGATGTGATCCGGTTTAATCAAATGACAACTCATGTCTATGATTAGGAAACATAATCATCTTTGATCAATGAGCTAGTCAAGTAGAGGCATACTAGTGACACTATGTTTGTCTATGTATTCACACATGTATCATCTTTCCGGTTAATACAATTCAAGCATGAATAATAAACATTTATCATGAAATAAGGAAATAAATAATAACTTTATTATTGCCTCTAGGGCATATTTCCTTCATACACACCTTTTGGAGAGACACACATAAATCGGAATTTATTAGAATACTCTTTGTGCTTCACTTATATATTTTGAGCTAGATAATTTTGCTCTAGTGCTTCACTTATATCTTTAAGAGCACGGTGGTGGTTTTATTTTATATAAATTATTGATATCTCATGCTTCACTTATATTATTTTGAGAGTCTTTTAGAACATCATGGTAATTTGCTTTTGCTATAAAATCAGTCCTAATATGATAGGCATGCAAGATGGGTATAATAAAAACTTTCATAAAAAGTGCATTGAATACTATGAGAAGTTTGATACTTGATGCTTCTTTTGAGATATGAAGATGGTGATATTAGAGTCATGCTAGTTGAGTAGTTGTGAATTTGAGGAATACTTGTTCTAAAGTTTATGATACCCGTAGCATGCACGTATGGTGAACCATTATGTGATGAAGTCGGAGCATGATTTATTTATTTATTGTCTTCCTTATGAGTGGCGGTCGGGGACGAGCGATGGTCTTTTCCTACCAATCTATCCCCCTAGGAGCATGCGCATAGTACTTTGTTTTGATAACTAATAGATTTTTGCAATAAGTATGCGAGTTCTTTATGACTAATGTTGAGTCCATGGATTATACGCACTCTCACCCTTCCACCATTGCTAGCCCCTCTAGTACCACGCAACTTTCGCCGGTACCATACACCGACCATATACCTTCCTCAAAACAGCCACCATACCTACCTATTATGGCATTTCCATAGCCATTCCGAGATATATTGCCATGCAACTTACCACTGTTCCATTTGTTATGACACGTTACATCATTGTCATATTGCTTTGCATGATCATGTAGTTGACATCATATTTGTGGCAAAGCAACCTTTATAATTCTTTCATACATGTCACTCTTGATTAATTGCACATCCCGATACACCGCCAGAGGTATTCACATAGAGTCATATTTTGTTCTAGTATCGAGTTGTAATTTTTGAGTTGTAAGTAATAAAAGTGTGATGATCATCATTATTAGAGGATTGTCCCAAGTGAGGAAAGGATGATGGAGACTATGATTCCCCCACAAGTCAGGATGAGACTCCGGACGAAAAGAAAAAAAAGAGGCCATAAAAAAAGGAGAAAAAGGCCCAAATAAAAAAATGAGAGAAAAAGAGAGAAGGGACAATGTTACTATCCTTTTACCACACTTGTGCTTCAAAGTAGCACCATGTTCTTTATGACAGAGAGTCTCCTATGTTGTCACTTTCATATACTAGTGAGAATTTTACATTATAGAACTTGGCTTGTATATTCCAATGATGGGCTTCCTCAAAATGCCCTAGGTCTTCGTGAGCAAGCCAGTTGGATGCACACCCACTTAGTTTCTTTTGTTGAGCTTTCATACACTTATAGCTCTAGTGCGTCCTTGCATGGCAATCCATACTCACTCACATTGATATCTATTGGTGGGCATCTCCATAGCCCGTTGATACGCCTAGTTGATGTGAGACTATCTTATCCTTTTTGTCTTCTCCACAACCACCATTCTATTCCACATATAGTGCTATATCCATGGCTCACGCTCATGTATTGCGTAGTTTGAAAACATCAAAAGTATGAAACAATTGCTTGGCTTGTCATCGGGGTTGTGCATGATTAATACTTTGTGTGATGAAGATAGAGCATAGCCAGACTATATGATTTTGTACGGATAACTTTCTTTGGCCATGTTATTTTGAGAAGACATGATTGCTTTGTTAGTATGCTTGAACTATTATTATTTTTATGTCAATATTAAACTTTTGTCTTGAATCTTTCAGATCTGAACATTCATGCCATAATAAAGAAAATTACATTGAGGATTATGCTAGGTAGCATTCCACATCAAAAATTCTGTTTTTATCATTTACCTACTCGAGGACGAGCAGGAATTAATCATGGGGATGCTTGATACTGAAGGAAATACGCCCTAGAGGCAATAATAAAGTTATTATTTATTTCCTTATCATGATAAATGTTTATTATTCATGCTAGAATTGTACTAACCGGAAACTTAGTACATGTGTGAATACATAGACAAACAGAGTGTCCCTAGTATGCCTCTACTTGACTAGCTCGTTAATCAAAGATGGTTAAGTTTCCTAGACATGGACATGTGTTGTCATTTGATAAATGGGATCACATCATTAGATAATGATGTGATGGACAAGACCCATTCGTTAGCTTAGCATTATGATCGTTACAGTTTCATTGCTACTACTTTCTTCATGACTTATACATGTTCCTCAGACTATGAGATTATGCAACTCCCGAATACCGGAGGAACACCTTGTGGGCTATCAAACATCACAACGTAACTGGGTGGTTATAAATATGCTCTACATGTGTCTCCGATGGTGTTTGTTGAGTTGGCATAGATCGAGATTAGGATTTGTCACTCCGTGTATCAAAGAGGTATCTCTGGGCCCTCTCGGTAATGCACATCACTATATGCCTTGCAAGCATTGTGACTAATGAGTTAGTTGCTAGATGATGCATTACAAAACGGGTAAAGAGACTTGCCGGTAACGAGAATGAACTAGGTATGAGGATACCGACGATCGAATCTCGAGAAAGTAACATACCGATGACAAAGGGAACAACATATGTTGTTATGCGGTTTGACCGATAAAGACCTTCCTAGAATATGTAGGAACCAATATGAGCATCCAGGTTCCGCTATTGGTTATTAACCGGAGATGAGTCTCAGTCATGTCTACATAGTTCTCGAACCCGTAGGGTCCGCACGCTTAACGTTCTGTGACGATTTGTATTATGAGTTATGTGATTTGATGACGAAGTTTGTTCGAAGTCCCAGATGAGATCAGGGACATAACGAGGAGTCTCGAAATGGTCGAGACGTAAAGATTGATATACTGGAAGGCTATATTCGGACATCGGAAAGGTTCTGAGTGATTCGCGTATTTTTTGGAGTACCGGAGAGTTACAGGAATTCGTATTGGGCCTTAATGGGCCATACAGGAAATGAGAGAAAGGCCTCGAGGGTGGTCCCGCCCCTTCCCCATGGACTAGTCTGAATTGTACCTGGGAAGGGGGCACCCCCTTCCTTCCTTCTCCTTCTCCCTTCCCTTTTTCCTATTCCATGTGGGAGGTGGAATCCTACTAGGACTAGGGAGTCCTAGTAGAGTCCTAGTAGGACTCCACACTTTGGGCGCGCCCTATGAGGGCCAGCCTCCTCCTCCCTCCATCCTTTATATACGTAGCCAGGGGGCACCCCATAGACAGACAAGTTGATCATTGATCTCTTAGCCGTGTGCGGTGCCCCCCTCCACCATAATCCACCTCGTTCATATCGTAGCGTGCTTAGGCGAAGCCCTGTTTCGGTAGCATCATCATCACCGTCATCACGCTGTCGTGCTGACGAAGCTCTCCCTCAACACTCTGCTGGATCGTGAGTTCGTGGGACATCACCGAGCCAAACGTGTGCAGATCGCGGAGGTGCCCTACTTTCGGTACTAGGATCGGTCGATCGGGAAGACATACGACTACATCAACCGCGTTGTCATAACGCTTCCGCTTACGGTCTATGAGGGTACTTAGACAATACTCTCCCCTCTCGTTGCTATGCATCACCATGATCTTGCGTGTGCGTAGGAATTTTTTTGAAATTACTGCATTCCCCAACAGTGGCATCAGAGCCAGGTTTAGCGTAGATGTTATATGCATGAGTAGAACACAAAGGAGTTGTGGGTGTGGCTATATACATATTGCTTGCCGTCACTAGTTGATTCTTGATTCAGCGGCATTGTTGGATGAAGCGGCCAGATCGACATTACGCATACGCTTATGCGAGACTGGTTCTACCGACGTGCTTCGCACACAGGTGGCTAGTAGGTGTATATTTCTCCAGCTTTAGTTGAATCCGATTCAATGAACAGGGTTCCTTCTGAAGATCAAAAAGCAATCACTATACCGCGTTGTGGTTTTTGATGCGGAGGTAAGAATGGTTCTTGCTCAGCCCGTAGCAGCCACGTAAAACTTGCAACAACAAAGTAGAGGACGTCTAACTTGTTTTTGCAGGGCATGTTGTGATGTGATATGGTCAAGACATGATGCTAAATTTTATTGTATGAGATGATCATGTTTTGTAACACAGTTATCAACAACTCGCAGGAGCCATATGGTTGTCGCTTTATTGTATGAAATGCAATCACCATGTAATTGCTTTACTTTATCACTGAGCGGTAGCGATAGTTTTAGAAGCAATAGTTGGCGAGACGACAATGATGCTTCGATGGAGATCAAGGTGTCAAGCCGGTGACGATGGTGATCATGACGGTGCTTTGGAGATGGAGATCTTTATCCTTTATGCATCTTATTTTGCTTAGTTCGGCGGTAGCATTATAAGATGATCTCTCACTAAATTATAAGGTATAAGTGTTCTCCCTGAGTATGCGCCATTGCTACAGTTCATCGTGCCGAGACACCACGTGATGATCGGGTGTGATAAGCTCTATGTTCACATACAACGGGTGCAAGCCAGTTTTGCACACGCGGAATACTCAGATTAAACTTGACGAGCCTAGCATATGCAGATATGGCCTCGGAACACTGGATACCAAAAGTTCAAGTGTGAATCATATAGTAGATATGATCAACATAGTGATGTTCACCATTGAAAACTACTCCATTTCATGTGATGATCGGACATGGTTTTGTTGATATGGATCATGTGATCACTTAGATGATTAGAGAGATGTCTATCTAAGTGGGAGTTCTTAAGTAATTTGATTAATTGAACTTTAATTTATGATGAACTTAGTCCTAATAGTATTTGCATAACTATGTTGTAGATCAATAGCTCACGTTGTAGCTCCCTGTTTATTTTTGTTATGTTCTTAGAGAAAAATAAGTTGAAAGATGTTAGTAGCAATGATGCGGACTAGCTCCGTGATTTGAGGATTATCCTCAATGCTGCACAGAAGTATTATGTATTTAATGCACCACTAGATGACAGAACTATTGCAGAAGCAGATGCAGACGTTATGAACGTTTGACAAGCTCGGTATGATGACTACTTGATAGTTTAGTGCACCATGCTTTACGGCTTAGAACAGGGACTTCAAAAATGTTTTTAACGACATGGAGCATATGAGATGTTCCAAGAGTTGAAGTTGGTATTTCATGCTCATGCCCGTGTTGAGAGGTATGAGACCTCTGACAGTACTTTGCCTACAACATGGACAAGAATAGCTCAACCAGTGAGCATGTGCTCAGATTTTCAAGGTACTACAATTGCTTGAATCAAGTGGGAGTTAATCTTCCAGATAAAACAGTGATTGAAAAAGTTCTCTAGCCACTATCACCAAGTTACTGGAACTTCATGATGAACTATAATATGCAAGGGATGATGAAAGTAATTCTCAAGCTCTTCGCGATGCTGGAATCAGCGAAGGTAGAAATCAAGAAAAGCATCAAGTGTTGATGGTTGACAAGACCACTAGTTTCAAATAAAAGGGCAAGGTAAAGAAAGGGAACTTCAAGAAGAATGGCAAGCAAGGTGCCACTCCCATGAAGAAGCCCAAAGCTAGACCCAAGCCTAAAACTGGGTGCTTCTACTGCAAAGGAAATGGTCACTGGAACTGGAACTGCCCTAGATACTTGGCGGATAAGAAGGATGGCATACTGAAAAGGTATATTGGATATACATGTTATTGATGTGTACTTTACTAGTGTTTATAGCAACCCCTCGGTATTTGATACTGGTTCAGTTGCTAAGAGTGGTAACTCGAGAAGGGAGTTGCAAAATAAACAAAGACTAGTTAAGGGCAAGGTGATGATGTGTGTTGGAAGTGATTCCAAGGTTGATAAGATCACCATCGCACACTCCCTTTACCTTCAGGATTAGTGTTGAACCTAAAATAAATGTTATTTGGTGTTTGCGTTGAGCATGAATATGATTGGATCATGTTTATTGCAATGCGGTTATTCATTTAAGTCAAATAATAATTGTTGTTCTATTTACATGAATAAAACCTTCTATGGTCATACACTCAATATAAATGGTTTATTGAATCTCGATCGTAGTGATACACATATTCATAATATTGAAGCCAAAAGATGCAAAGTTAACAATGATAGTGTAACTTATTTGTGGCACTGCCGTTTAGGTCATATTGGTGTAAAGCGCATGAAGAAACTCCATGCTGATGGGATTTTGGAATCACTTGATTATGAATCACTTGATGCTTGCGAACCATGCCTCATGGGTAAGATGACTAAGACTCCGTTCTCCGGAACAATGAAGCGAGCAACTGACTTATTGGAAATAATACGTACTGATGTATGCTGTCCGATGAGTGTTGAGGCTCGCGGCGGGTATCATTATTTTCTGACCTTCACAGATGATTTGAGAAGATATGGGTATATCTACTTGATAAAACATAAGTCTGAAACATTTGAAAAGTTCAAAGAATTTCAGAGTAAAGTGGAAAATCATTGTAACAAGAAAATAAAGTTTCTACAATTTTATCGCGGAGACGAATATTTGAGTTACGAGTTTGGTGTTCAATTAAAACAATGTGGAATAGTTTCACAAATTCATGCCACCTGGAACACCACAGCATCATGGTGTGTCTGAACGTCGTAACCGTACTTTATTGGATATAGTGCAATCTATGATGTATCTTACTGATTTACCACTATCGTTTTGGGGTTATGCATTAGAGACAGCTACATTCACGTTAAATAGGGCACCGTCTAATCTATTGAGATGACACCGTATGAACTATGGTTTGGCTAGAAACCTAAGCTATCATTTCTTAAAGTTTGGGGTTGTGATGCTTATGTGAAAAAGTTTCGGCCTGATAAGCTCAAACCCAAATCAAAAAAGTTCGTCTTCATAGGATACCCAAAAGAAACTATTGGGTACACCTTCTATCATAGATCCGAAAGGCAAGTTCTTTGTTGCTAAGAGTGGATCCTTTCTAGAGAAGGAGTTTCTCTTGAAAGAAGTGAGTGGGAGGAATGTAGAACTTGATGAGGTAATTGTACCTTCTCCCGAATTGAAAAGTAGTTCATCACAGAAATCAGTTCTGGTGATTTCTACAGCAATTAGTAAGGAAGCTAATGATGATGATCATGAAACTTCAGATCAAGTTACTACCGAACCTTGTAGGACAACCAGAGTATGGTCCGCACCAGAGTGGTACGGTAATCCTTTCTGGAAGTCATGTTACTAGACCATGACGAGCCTACGAACTATGAGGAAGTGATGATGAGCCCAGAGCGAAATGGCTTAAGGCCATGAAATCTAAGATGGGATCCATGTATAAAGAACAAAGTATGGAATTTGATTGACTTGCCCAATGATCGGCGGGCCATTGAGAATAAATGGATCTTCAAGAGGAAGTCGGACGCTGGTAGTAGTGTTACTATCTACAAAGCTAAAATTGTCGCAAAAAGGTTTTCGACAAGATCAAGGTGTTGACTACGATGAGATTTTCTCACTCATAGCGATGCTTAAGTCTGTCCGAATCATGTTAGCAATTGCCACATTTTATGAAATCTGGCAAATGGATGTCAAAACTGCATTCCTTAATGGATTTCTTAAAGAAGAGTTGTATATGTCACAACAAGAAAGTTTTGTCAATCCTAAAGGTGCTAACAAAGTGTGCAAGCTCCAGCGATCCATCTATGGACTGGTGCAAGCATCTCGGAGTTGGAATATACGCTTTGATGAGTTGATCAAAGCATATAGTTTTATACAGACTTTTGGAGAAGTCTGTATTTACAAGAAAGTGAGTGGGAGCTCTATAGCATTTCTGATATTATATGTGGATGGCATACTGTTGATCAGAAATGATACTGAATTTCTAGATAGCATAAAAGGATACTTGAATAAGAATTTTTCAAAGAAAGACCTCGGTGAAGCTACTTACAGATTGAGCATCAAGATCTATAGAGATAGATCAAGACGCTTGATAAGTTTTTTCAATGAGTACATACCTTGACCAGATTTTGAAGTAGTTCAAAATGGAACAGTCAAAGAAGGAGTTATTGCCTATGTTTCAAGGTGTGAAGTTGAGTAAAGACTCAAAACCCGACCACGGCAGAAAATAGAAAGAGAATGAAAAGTCATTCCCTATGCCTCAGTCATAGGTTCTATAAAGTATGCTATTCTGTGTACCAGTCCTATTGTATACCTTAGCATGATTCTGGCAAGGGAGTACAATAGTGATCTAGGAGTAGATCACTGGACAACGGTCAAAATTATCCTTAGAGGACTAAGGAAATATTTCTCGGTTATGGAGGTGATAAAAGAGTTCGTCGTAAAGAGTTACGTAGATGCAAGCTTTTTACATTGATCTAGATGACTCTAAGTCTCGATCTAGATACATATTGAAAGTAGGAGAAATTAGCTAGAGTAGCTCCATGCAGAGTATTGTAGACATAGAAATTTGCGAAATACATACGGATTTGAATGTTGCAGACCCGTAGACTAAACTTCTCTCACAAGAAAAACATGATCACTCTTTGGGTGTTAATCACGTAGCTATGTGAACTAGATTATTGACTCTAGTAAACCCTCTGGGTATTAGTCACATGGAGATGTGAACTAATCACATAAAGATGTGAATGTTAAATCACATGACGATGTGAACTAGATTATTGACTCTAGTGCAAGTGGGAGACTGAAGGAAATATGCCCTAGAGGCAATAATAAAGTTATTATTTATTTCCTTATATCATGATAAATGTTTATTATTCATGCTAGAATTGTATTAACCGGAAACTTAGTACATGTGTGAATACATAGACAAACAGAGTGTCCCTAGTACGCCTCTACTTGACTAGCTCGTTAATCAAAGATGGTTAAGTTTCCTAGCCATGGACATGTGTTGTCATTTGATGAACGGGATCACATCATTAGAGAATGATGTGATGGACAAGACTCATTCGTTAGCTTAGCATTATGATCGTTACAGTTTCATTGCTACTACTTTCTTCATGACTTATACATGTTCCTCAGACTATGAGATTATGCAACTCCCGAATACCGGAGGAGCACCTTGTGTGCTATCAAACGTCACAACGTAAATGGGTGATTATAAAGATGCTCTATAGGTGTCTCCGATGGTGTTTGTTGAGTTGGCATAGATCGAGATTAGGATTTGTCACTCCGTGTATCCGGGAGGTATCTCTGGGCCCTCTCGGTAATGCACATCACTATAAGCCTTGCAAGCATTGTGACTAATGAGTTAGTTGCGGGATGATGCATTACAGAACGAGTATATAGACTTGCCGGTAACGAGATTAAACTAGGTATGAGGATACCGACGATGGAATCTCGGGCAAGTAACATATCAATGAAAAAGGGAACAACGCATGTTGTTATGCGGTTTGACCGATAAAGATCTCCATAGAATATGTAGGAACCAATATGAGCATCCAGGTTCCGCTATTGGTTATTGACCGGAGATGAGTCTCGGTCATGTCTACATAGTTCTCGAACCCGTAGGCTCCGCACGCTTAACATTCTGCGACGATTTGTATTATGAGTTATGTGATTTGATGACCGAAGTTTTTTCGGAGTCCCGGATGAGATCGGAGACATGACGAGGAGTCTCGAAATGGTCGAGATGTAAAGATCAATATATTGGAAGGCTACATTCGGACATCGGAAAGGTTCCAAGTGATTCGGGTATTTTTCAGAGTACCACAGAGTTACGGGAATTCGTATTGGGCCTTAATGGGCCATACGGGAAAGGAGAGAAAGGCCTCAAGGGTGGTCGCGCCCCTTCCCCATGGACTAGTCCGAATTAGACTAGGGAAAGGGGGCGCCCCTTCCTTCCTTCTCCTTCTCCCTTCCCTTTTTCCTATTCCATGTGGGAGGTGGAATCCTACTAGGACTAGGGAGTCCTAGTAGGACTCCACACTTTGGGTGCGCCCTATGAGGGTCGGCCTCCTCCTCCCTCCATCCTTTATATATGTGGCCAGGGGGCACCCCATAGACAGACAAGTTGATCATTGATCTCTTAGCCGTGTGCAGTGCCCCCCTCCACCATAATCCACCTCGATCATATCGTAGCGGTGCTTAGGCGAAGCCCTGTTCCGGTAGCATCATCATCACCGTCATCACACTGTCGTGCTGACGAAGCTCTCCCTCAACACTCTGCTGGATCGTGAGTTTGTGGGACGTCACCGAGCCGAACGTGTGAAGATCGTGGAGCTGCCGTACTTTCGGTACTAGGATCGGTCGATCGTGAAGACGTACGACTACATCAACCGCGTTGTCATAACGCTTCTGCCTAGGGTCTACGAGGGTACGTATACAATATTCTCCCCTCTCGTTGCTATGCATCACCATGATCTTGCGTGTGCGTAGGAATTTTTTTGAAATTACTGCGTTCCCCAACAGATACGTCTCCAATGTATCTATAGTTTTTGATTGTTCCATGCTATTATATTATCTGTTTTGGATGTTTAATGGGCTTTAATATACCTTTTTATATTATTTTTGGACTAACCTACTAACCAAAGGCCCAGTGCAAATTGCTGTTTTTCTTGCCTATTTCAGTGTTTCGCAGGAAAGGAATATCAGACAGAATCCAAACGGAATGAAACCTTCGGGAGAGTTATTTTTGGAACAAACGTGATCCAGGAGACTTGGAGTGGACGTCAAGAAAGAAACGAGGAGGCCACGAGGCAGGAGGGCGCGTCCCCTACCCTCATGGGCCCCTCGCAGCTCCACCGACCTACTTCTTCCTCCTATATATACACATATACCCTGAAAACATCTAGGAGCAACACGAAACCCTATTTCCACCGCCGCAACCTTCTCTACCCGTGAGATCCCATCTTGGGGCCTTTTCCGGCGCTCCGCCGGAGGGGGAATCGACCACGGAGGGCTTCTACATCAACACCATAGCCTCTCCGATGATGTGTGGGTAGTTTACCACAGACCTTCGGGTCCATAGTTATTAGCTAGATGGCTTCTTCTTTCTCTTTGGATCTCAATACAAAGTTCTCCTCGATTCTCTTGGAGATCTATTCGATGTAATTCTTTTTGCGGTGTGTTTGTCGAGATCAGATGAATTGTGGGTTTATGATCAAGATTATCTATGAACAATATTTGATTCTTCTCTGAATTCTTTTATGTATGATTTAATATCTTTGCAAGTCTTTCAAATTATCAGTTTGGTTTGGCCTACTAGATTGATCTTTCTTGCAATGGGAGAAGTGCTTAGCTTTGGGTTCAATCTTGCGGTGTACTTTCCCAGTGACAGTAGGGGCAGCAAGGCACGTATTGTATTGTTGCCATCGAGGATAAAAAGATGGGGTTTATATCATATTCCTTGAGTTTATCCCTGTACATCATGTCATCTTGCCTAATGCGTTACTCTGTTCTTATGAACTTAATAGTCTAGATGCATGCTGGATAGCGGTCGATGTGTGGAGTAATAGTAGTAGATGCAGAATCGTTTCGGTCTACTTGTCGCGGACGTGATTCCTATATACATGATCATGCCTAGATATTCTCATAACTATGCGATTTTCTATCAATTGATCGACAGTAATTTGTTCACCCACCGTAGAATTTGCTATCTTGAGGGAAGCCACTAGTGAAACCTATGGCCCCCGGGTCTATTTTCCATCATATTATTTTCCTATCTACTTGCTATTTCTATCACTACTAGGGAAAAGCCTAGTAGTAGCGCTGGTTTTTGGCTTATCAGTAGCGCGGGTAAGCGCGCTACTGATACGGCGCTACAGCTAAAGCTTAGCAGTAGCGCCTACTAGCACTCGCTACTGCTATATCTACTTAGTAGTAGCGCTTTCCAAAACAATCGCTAATGGTAATTACTAGTAGCGCTTTTCAAAACAACCGCTACTACTATTATTCTGTATTCTATTTCTTTTAAATTTTAGGTCATATTCATACACCTTTATACAAATTTTCATACAGTAGCAATTTAGAGATTGTTTTACATTATAATGAGTTATTAAATCACTAGGTGAAAGAACCTTGGATTAGTTTCAAGTGCATGGATCCAAAGTAACCAATGGTCACTTTGGATCCATCCATTTGAAACTAATCCGCGGTTCTTTCACCCAATGACATAATAACTTATCATGATCATCATCATCATCATCATCATCATTATCATCATAATGTCATTAAAAACTTATCATCATAATATATCATTGTCATATAACTCCTCATCATCATCATTTTCGTCCATGACATCATCTAACAACTTCGTCACTAGTTATAATAACAACTCCTCATCATCATCATAATCATCATAGTACTCATAATCACTACTCCTACTCAGCATCACCATCAAGTCTAAGACATTGTAGCACATAATAAAAGCTTCTCATCATCATCATAATCATATATAATCAACACTAACTAATTGTTCTTAATACTTAGGACCTACTCCTCTCTCCTAGCTAAAATACCATAAAACATATAAACCGGTCCTTCTCCATAATGGAGAATGGACATAAACCTATCTCCAACTTGTGGCTTGCGCACATTCATTTTGTCTCCAATTATTTGCGTGTGCGCATTCATCACTTTGCTCCATTCTTTGATTTTGAGTCTTCCATCATTTGAAGAAATCGAGTATGCAGTATGGTAAGCCTTCGAAGGAGTTGGTCGTAAGCTAACCATATGCATATCACCTTCGGTAAATAGCATGTCAGGCACAACCTGCTTCGGGAGCCTCTGTTCAAAAACATAATAGTAACATATATAGTTAGCAATGTAGTTTACTTAAGAATAATGTATGCAATGAAGTTACCATCATTAACAAAATCTTACCAAGTTTTTGGCAATGAAGTTACCATCAAGCAATTTATGGATTAGTGGCACGTATCTAGTATAATTTGGGCTGATAGAGTGACTGGTTTTGAAGGCCTCAACATCTTCTATGAATGAGACAAGATAACCTTTCTCCTCACAATTAATCTTGGAGTCATAGCTGTAGTAAGTGATGTCTATTACCTTCCGAGTATTTCTTGAAGATAAGAAATAAGCTGCAATTATAAATAAATAATTTTAGTACCGACGAACACCAAATATTTTTAAATTAACAACATAAATTACTGAACTTAACAAATTAGTTTGACAAACTCACATCTAGGCAAAACTGGAGGCATATCCACATCCACCCAGATGTCGATATTATCATCATCATAATAATAATCTTCGGGACGAATATCAAATCTTATTTGCATTCCCTCCTCAAATCCATATGCCTTGCAGAGAGCTTCCCAATTAGAGCAACCGAAATGGGAGTGATCAACCGCATTGTACAGCTTAACCAAAAACTCATAACCATGTTTAGTTCTTAAGTGAGCCCTCCTCGCCTCCACATTCTCAAAGTTATCTAAACCAAAACCAAGCTTCTCCAATACATATGGTATAGCTTGGCATGGGATGTACTAATCAAAATTTAAAAAGAATCCATAAATTACACTTTGAACAAAAGAAGCACAAGTGATGATATTAATTACGATGAAATGCTTGTCGTTGCGTACCGTACAGACATCAAAGGTCTCTTCCAGCTTCACGGTGAAAAACCTACTATTTTGCAGGTGAGGAACCTATCGCACAAACCCCGGTCATCGTAGCAGTACCCGCACTCCGGGATCCCATCGTCATCAGACATCTCATGTGTTCAAAATTCAAAGATTATAACTCGACAGCAAAACCCAAAAAATCCGGCATGACCCTTGCTAAAAAAGGACATATCGAGCGCCTGAAATTTTGCCCCAACGGAAATTAATCAACACTCCGGCAAAACATAGGCCACTCATCGATGGTCATTGCATTTCAATGGTGTAAAATATGAACAAAAACATTTAAAAATATCTTATATATAATCCTAACACTAAATAAACTAGTTTTAATAACTACTTACTAAATAAACTAGTTTTATTAACTACTTACTAAATAAACTAGTTCTATTAAGCACTTACTATAAATAAACTAGTTCTATTAAGCACTTACTATAAATAAACTAGTTCTATTAAGCACTTAATATAAATAAACTAGTTATATTAATCACTTACTAAATAAACTATTTCTATTAAACACTTGCTAAAAATTCTACTACCCTAGTTCTACCCTAAATTTTCTTACTTCTATTTTATTAAAAACACCTAAAATAGTCAAAAAAATTATTCTATTAAAAAACCTACATTCTACAATGTCTACATTCTAAAATTTACATTTAAATTACCTACAATTTGCAAGAACAGAGACAAGGGAGGGAGGAGAGAGGAGGGGAGAGGGCGGCCGGAGGAGGAGGGGGAGGGGCCGGCCGGAGGAGGAGGAGGGAGGGGCGGTGGGAGGAGGGCTGCCGGTGGAGGAGGGAGGAGGGAGTGGCCAGAGGCGGAGGGAGGAGGGGGCAGCCGGAGGTGGAGGAGGAGGGCGCGGTGGGAGGAGGAGGGAGTACCTCGGTGGAGGACGGACGACGGCGGCGGCGGCGGCGGACGACGGGTATCGACGCGGGCGAGAGTGACAGAGAGGGAGAGTGAGTGAGAGAGGGGCAGCCACGTGGGGAGGATAAGGTAGGGTTAGTAGTAGCGCGGGTTCGAGAAAAGCGCTACAGCTAAGGAGAATAGCAGTAGCGCTGGGCGAGGATACGCGCTACTGCTAAGTTGGGCTAGCCATGTGCGCCCAGTTCAAACATAGCAGCAATGCTTTTTGCTAGTACGCGCTACTGCTAAAGTTATAGCAGTAGCGCGGTTTATTTATACGTGCTGCTACTAAGTAGCAGTAGCGCATGATTTTGTCCAGCGCTACTGCTAAGATGTTGTGTATAAGGTTTTCCCTAGTAGTGTATCATTGTTTATTTTGCAATCTTTATTTTCCAATCTATACAATAAAATACCAAAAATATTTATTTTATTATCTCTATCAGATCTCACTTTCATAAGTGACCGTGAAGGGATTGACAACCCCTTTATCGCGTTGGTTGCGAGGTTCTTGTTTGCTTGTGCAGGTACTAGGGACTAGCGTGTTACCTCCTACTGGATTGATACCTTGGTTCTCAAAAATTGAGGGAAATACGTACGCTACTTTGTTGCATCACCCTTTCCTCTTCAAGGGAAAACCAACGCATGCTCAAGAGATAGCACCAATCGACACGAAGACGATGGTGCCGAACATGGCGGCGGGGAAGAGTCCGGACATGGCGGCGGAGAAGATTCCGGACATAGTGAATAAGAGTTCGAACATGGCGGAGAAGAGGCGGCGGACACGCCGCAGTCTTCAACGCTACTAAGTTCAGTCGTACAGGATCCTCATGTTCGAGACCTCCTTCGCAAGAGCACGACTAGGGACAGAGCTGCTTCTAGAGAGGAGGGCAAGCTGGCGCAACTGGAAGTAGACTCAAAGACTCCATGTATGACGGTTGCGATCCCAAGGTGACCTGCTTGAGTTTCACGCTCGAACTTCTAATGACGAAAGCCAAAAACAAATGGACAAACAAAAGCATCGATGAGAATTTGAAGTATCTACATAATAAAGTTCTTCCAGCGGGAAACCTGTGTCCTACTAGTGTCGAAGAGGCCAAGAAAATCGTTTGCCCTCTTGATCTGCCGCACATTAGATACCACACATGCACCAACGATTGCATCATTTATCGGAAGGAGCACGCGGAAAAAACCAACTGTCCAGTGTGCAATGCTTCTCGATACAAGAAGGCAGGAAAGAAAGCTCCTCGGAAAGTTGTATGGTACTTTCCGATCACTCCCCGTCTGCTTTGGTATTTCGTAGATCCTATGGAAGCAAAGCTCATGCACTGGCACACGAAGAGGAAGGAGCCCGATGATGAAGATGATCCAAAGGTCAGACACCTCGCCGATGCTAGCCAGTGGAGAGAATTCAATGCCGAATATGGATTTTTCACAAAAGATGCAATGAACATCGGCTTGGTGCGAGTACCGATGGCATGAATCCGTTTGATACATCGATGAATTGCTTCAGATGTATTTTGTATGAACATATCATTGTAATTGTTATTTTTTCATGGAAAAACTTTTGATCTATTCATCAACTGTCAAGATAATAGAAAGAACACTATAAGTAAAGATTACATTCAGGTCCGTCAATCACCTAGCGACGACTACAAGCACTGAAGCGAGCCGAAGGCGCACTACCATCATCGCCCCTCCCTTGTCGGAGCCGGGCAAACCTTGTTACAGTAGACAGTCGGGAAGTCATTGTGCTAAGGTCCTACGGGACTAGCGCAGCATGACAGCAACCGCAACCGATGAAGAGAAGTATAGATCGGAAAGATCCAAACTGTAGAGACACAAACATAGATGAACAAAGATTGGATCCAAGTCCTTCATCGAAGAAAAACGCCGACCGAATCCTGTGAGATCTGTCGAAGACACACCCATGCCCTCCAATGATGCTAGACGCACCGCCGGGATGGTGGCTAAGTGAGAATAATCTTATTCCATTTTCAGGAAGTAACCGCTGCCTCGCCTTCCTGAACAGGACACAAATCCTAACGAAAATGAAGAAAACACCTAAAGGAACCCTTTGTTGGGGAACGCAGTAATTTTTAAAAAAATCCTACGCACACGCAAGATCATGGTGATGCATAGCAACGAGAGGGGAGAGTATTGTCTACGTACCCTCATAGACCGTAAACAGAAGCTTTATGACAACGCGGTTGATGTAGTCGTACGTCTTCACGATCGACCAATGTAGCACCGAAGGTACGGCACATCCGCGATTTGCACACGTTTGGCTCGGTGACGTCCCGCGAACTCATGATCCAGTAGAGCTTCGAGGGAGAGCTTCGTCAGCACGACGGCGTGATGACGGTGATGATGTTGCTACCGAAACAGGGCTTCGCCTAAGCACCACTATGATATTACCGAAGTGGATTATGGTGGAGGGGGCACCGCACACGGCTAAAAGATCAATGATTAACTTGTGTGTCTATGGGGTGCCCCCCTCCCCCATATATAAAGGAGTGGAGGAGGGGAGGGCCCGGCCCTCTCTATGGCGCGCCCTAAGGGAGTCCTACTCCCACCGGGCTAGTTAAGTCGAGGCAAACTAGTGACACTCTGTTTGTCTATGTATTCACACATGTACTAAATTTCCGGTTAATACAATTCTAGCATGAATAATAAACATTTATCATGATATAAGGAAATATAAATAACAACTTTATTATTGCCTCTAGGGCATATTTCCTTCACCCTCCCGTAGCTAGCATCGATCCACCGCGCCTTCATGTAATGGCTTTAATGGAAGTAAAATGAGTTTGTTCAATTCCTCAATTGTGTGCCTACTCTTTTTTATTAGTGAAATGGTTATTCATTAAAGTTGCTTTCATCTCCTTCGATTTGTCCGCTTATTTTCCAATGAGCATTGTTGTCAAGATGAATGATTTAATGCATAAAAAAGCACCCCCCCCCAACACTATTTTCATATATATGACTCCCAAATCCTAGAGTAAGATTTCATTATTTGCGTCGAAATGGAATTGACACAAATTTTAGGTTGGACTCGACCGATTGTTTTGTCAAGCATGGTTGATTTCTCTGGTGGTTTTTGAATGGTAAACTTCCTTCCATGCTTGGTAATTTTATTAGATGATGCCATCACAGGATATTAGAACTGGTGTTTGGCTCTAATATTTAGCTGAAGTATATAGCCAGCTTATGTGGCGTCAGGCGGTAGCCGGTGCAAGGTCCGTCCCACCTTAATTTTTTTCGTCCTCCGCCACTGCCGACATCGATGTATACATGGCATACTTGTCGGAATTTTGGCACCAGATACATAGTGGAGGGCCTAAGAGCATCTCTATCAGACTCCTTAAACCGTGGAACTTAAAACACGTTTTTCAATTTACAAAAAACTCATTTGAAGCGTTGATTTGACATGCGGCCGAACAAACCCCTTAAAGTTAAATTGTAAAACCGAATATTCGTTTATAGTTTTTCCCCACGGCTTCTTCTTCCTCTTGCCCGTGTCCACGGTCAGCTGCAGATGCTCTGAAAACACATACATACATCTGATTTCGACAAATTGAACGCATGCGCACGACGTGTGCGTACGTTCACCCGTGCAGCACTAGGTGCTGGCGACGTCCCGTGCTTTGGTGGTGCCCAGAGAGTCCCCGGCGTCGGCAAGCCCCACGATGGCCAGCGCGGCCCCAGGGTGGCGGACACGAGCACCTGACCACCAGCGCTGAAGAGGCTTAGCAGTGCGGCGCCGAGCGGGACGAGTATGGGATGGGTGGCGGCCAAGATGGGAGGGGCGGTGGCGGCCCAGACGGGTGGGGCGGCTTCCTGAATGAGCAGGGTGGTGGCCGGGGAAGGACGGGGCGGCGGCCGGGAGTGAGCCATGAAGGTTCCGATGGTAGTTGGACTCCCGCCAACGGTCTTTCGCATATACATGACACCCTTGAGTTGGCTCCAAAATCCTTATTTTCATAGGTTCGGCAGGATGTTTTCCGCGCTGCTTCAAAAAATTTTACAGGTCAAAGTTGTTTACGAGTTTTATTCGAGTCGTTTTTTTCCGCGTAAATCTGTAAACTGGTGGTGATTTTACGATTTCGTGCGTTGGCAACTGCTTATAGAGGCGCTTAGTAGAAAAAAAATAAAGATAGGAAAAACACCTAAGCACCCAGGCTTACAACCGAAGGGCCCTGGAGTGATAAAGCAATCAGGCGCTTAGCGATAATACTGCACCTACGAACACTAACGTAAACTTCTACGTAACTTTCATATCTAAACTTCTCTTCACCCCTGATTTTAAATGGGGTGAGGCCCGCATTCTCTCTAACCCCAATCAAAACTTGCCAGCTGTCTAATTATGTGAGGATTGCGTTAAACCATTTGTAGGTCTAGCATTACTCATGTTGCATCGACTCCTCTTAGAACATCAGGATTCAACTAATTAACTGCTAGTGAATCAATCTGTGGTTGGATGGTTAGAGAAACTGTGGTATTCTTAGCCCATCAGGGTTCATCCTAGTGTTCGCATTTATTTCTGGATTTATTTCAGGATTCCGACGATGCGTATTCAGTGGGAGAATATGTTTCCGTCGACGACGAGGTGCCTACGGCGACTTCGTAAATTTAAGTGATATGTCGGCTCAGTCTTTCGAAGATGCTTGGGTAGGGTGTGTATGTGTACGTTTATAGGATATAAGTGTATATAAACGCTTGTGTCTGTACTGTGTTAAAAAACAATTAACTGCTAATTAGCCGGGAATCTAATCCTAGACTGCTTTGGATGGTGCACTTGGGACATTGTTAATACAGTAGGGATTGAGGCCAAAGGTATACAAGAATTGAGTTGATCTCTGAATTACATGTGTTCTTTATGTAATTTACCGCATCCTTCATTTTTATTTTTCCTGCATAAACCTCCGTCATCTGATAGTTGTCACTTACTGATTATTCATTCCCTGTAAAATAGTTTGTGTGAAGGAGGCACACCACCAAGGTTTCTGGTCATAGATGATGATTGGCAGGAAATAGATAATGAATTCAAGGAAGTGGATGAAGATCTCCTTGAAATGTATGTATATCAGCCTTTGCTAATACATTAAAAAAATTGTGTACTGCGCCTGATTTTCATTGTAATATTGCCAGGTTTGCAGAGAGGCTGGTTGATCTGAAGGTTTGACTTATTATCAGGTAGAAGTTCAGAGTATTGATACTTGCAGCTGCATTAGCTTGAATCCTTCAGAATTAGTGTCTCTATAGAGATACAAGCTGCGCAAGTCTTTCCATGGTCCGCACGTTTGAGTAATTTTTCCCTGAACCAAAGCAAGCCTCTAAATTAGAATAGAAAGTTGCATAAGCAACAAACTTCTAAATTCCTTCTATCTTTTATCACAAATAGTGGGTACTTGTAGAATACCATTGCACCCTCATTTTTTTTTAGAAAAACCGCTCGTGACCCTGCTTAATTTTATTGATATGTAAGAGTTCAGACTACAAGACTTACAGAGATGTATTCTAGGATTGCCAATTTTAGTCATGAAACATAGCAAAGCAGAAACCAGGAATGCACAACTCCATGGTCAACTCATTTAAAACCACAGAAAAGGATCCGCCTTACACTACATCAGTCATTTTCCTTTAGCCTGCCGACCTATCCCCCACAATGGTTGCTATTGCTATAAAAAGATGCACACTAGTAGGGTGAGACTACTCCTTTTGTTTTTGTTCAAAATTAAAAATCAACTCAGAATTTTTTGCGGCTTTAACAATTGTAACATGTGAGAATCAGTATCTGCAGAAGAATTTCAATTATTAGTCTAGATTTTCCTCATAAAGTGCCGGAATTAATATCTAACAATCGTACATCAACCAATGGCGAGACGTTGAAATCCGTACACACTCAGTAACCAAGTGGCCAATACATAATTTTATTATCCCGTTGCAACACACGGGCTCTTTTGCCATTGCAAGTAAATGATTAAAGATGTGCAATGGTACTGGCTAAATCATTAGTGCTTCTGTATACATGTCTTGCACAAGATAGTCTATTGGAGACGAAGGTTTCCTGAATGCAATTTGGCGGTTCCTTCATTGCCATCTCGGCCTACTGCTTCTTCTCATGTCCTCCCTCTTCTTTTTGTTACCACCACCTCTCTTGTCTGCAGCTGCACCACGTCGCCTCCTGATGTCCGCGCCACCGCTGCTACCGGTCCCCGCATCAGAGTGTTGATCACCACTTTCCATTTCCATGGAGCTCGTGCTCGTTGTGTCCGTAGCACTCTGGTCACTAAGCGCATGGATAGGGTTCATCTTGTCCCGCAAAAGTTCTGGCAAGGTGCACTTGTCATCGTCATCTTCATCTTCGTGTGAATCACATGGAGTTGCTTCCACGACAGCGTCTGAGCCTCCTATCCCGCCCATGCCATCACCATGGACATCTACGGGTATGTTCTCTGCCGGCAACTTATGCTTTTCTGAATCAAGGAATCCAGTGCTTGTCATCAATGGATTCCCCGGCAACACACCATCTTCGGTGTTGCCCTCAGCTGCTCCACCATCACTCTCGATGCTCATGAATTCATCGGTGGACTTCTCATCGCAGCCGTTTTCACCCAGGGCATGTTTATCGCTCGAAGTATCCGGTGTGTCGTTCTGATCTAAACTGGTGACGTTATCATCCGTCTCCTCATCTCTTCCTTGAGCATTCCTTCCCACATCAACTCCTCCAGCGTTGAACACATCTTCTTCACTTTGAAAAGTTGCTTGTTTTTCTTGTGAACTGGAGCTATTTACTCCACCTCCCACCAGCGCTTGGACTGCCCGTTTGGCGGCATTGGTAGCCCATGCCTCTTCATGGATGGTATCACTGGTGCATATTCAGCATAAAGATAAATAAACAATGTGTAATTTGACCGCTGAGATATTTAGGGAAGTGAGCTCTGAACTGTTAATTGTTACCTCTTCACACTAGGTTCCAAAGATGATATTTTCTCTTGTGCTCTGCTAAGCAGGTCCAATGCGGAGGTTCTGGTACTGTCAGAAGAGAAACCACCAAATTGTGCAATTTCAAGTAGAAAATGAACATCTAACTGGATCTGCATACAGTACAGTCTCTGTAAGATGAGATGGAACTGCCAAGGTCTAAATGGACACCAAACCGAAGTAATCCTAGCGTACAAGATTTGTTCAACTAACCTGATGAAGAAGTGTGTCCTTTGGTAGATTCTGAGCGTGATGGATCCAGGGATCTAGGTTGCTCCCGAGCCAGATTATCATGGTCTCCATCAACTCCTGCAGCAGTTTTCTCATGGTCCCGTCTTTGCCGGCCAAGATGGTGCCATACAGATCACTCAACTGTCTCACCCGCAGGAACACCATCTGGAATGCAGAACAAGGCATCATGGGCAGGAAGCTTGTCGCTGTCGATGTTGGTTTGTCGACTGGTTTGTCATGCAGAGTCGACGTGGTGTCTCGTATGAACTGCTGGCAGAAGTGTGTCCATACTTGGCCGGATGCTTCCTTGATGAACACGGTCAAACCGTGGAGTTCTGGTTCCGTTTGCGACAGCGACGCTTGGTTGTTGCTCTTGATGAAGACACCGTGGGCGATGATCGGAAACAAGGAGACCAGCGTGGTGCAGTTGATGAGGAAGGAGAGCTGCCACATGTACTGCTGCTGCTGGTCGACTGCATCGACAGCTAGGATGGAGTGCATGTAGTCTCTGAACAACCCGGCCAGGAGCTGCAGCACTGAGCTCTTCATCCCAAGGCGCAGCAACGGGGACACGTCCTCCACAACCTCCTGCATCAACGTGACAAATTTCCTTCCACTGGCCGTGAGCAAGCAGTGTTCAGTTTCGCCCCCACCACCGGTAGCGGCAGGTAGCCGTAGGACTCCTGACCTGAGGAACCTCCCCAGCACCCACGCGTCAGAGCAAACCAACAACCTGACGACCTTCTCCAGATGCTTGGCATACGTTGACAGCAGCTCCTCCATGCAAGGCCGAATCAATGCCTTGACATCTTCCACCGAGACGACCGTGCCGAGCATGGAAGAGTAGGAGACGGCGCAGTTGGCGGCTTCGGTCGCCAGTGCCAGCCCGTCGCCGGCCTCGGCTTCTGATACGGATCCGAAGTAGTCGCGGAACGTGGCGACAAAGTCATCAATTTCCCCCCTCGCCCACCGGCTGAGCTCGGGGGACGGTGTCGGCCCGTGCAGCGCGACGAAGCTCCTCGACGCCTCGAGGATGGAGGAGAAGACCTTGTGCGCCAGCTCCCCGATGCAGTTCCTGTGTGATGATGACCTCAGCTCCTCGACGCGCCGGAGGGCACCTCCTGAGCTGTAGAACTTGAAGAGGAGCTGGTTAGCCCGTTGGCCGTCACCGAGGCTGCAGAGGCCGGAGAGCGCCTGGAGGAGCTCGTGCCGTGGCGTCCGCCGGTTGTCGGCGAGAGCGGTGAAGCGCTCGGCGACTCTGGCTCTCCGGGCCGACAGCGCGGACATGCTCGACGTGATCATCTGTGCGTCGTCGCCGTGCAGTTTCTCCAGCGCTTGTCCTTCCGCTTCAAGGAGCTCAAGGGCTTGGTCCATCCTGTGCTCGGATAGAAGAACGTCCAATGGATCGACGGCGGTGTCGGTGATACTGCTGGGTGATGGATCAATTGTTGAATTCTCGGGTATTATTGAGGAGTACAGGTTGTTTGTGAGATGTTGGAGGAGGCTCCGCTGCGCCACGGCCTGGCGTTTGAGATGGTCAACATCTTTCTCCAGATCGCCAGCTTCTTGGAACAATCTGGCCGTGCATATTACTGTGGATCAGGAGCTTCATTGATAAATTAATTGGTTGACTGACGAACGATGTATCGCATACCTGAGGAAGGACAGGTAGGTCAGGTGAACATTCCTTTGGAAGTCCTCCTGCGAGGCCTCGTTTATTTCCAGGAGCTCGGAGCACAAGTGTTGGATGCCCTGCAAAATTTATTAATTGGAAGCAGTAAGAAAGGGATCCTGATCGAGCTGAACAGGTGTTCAAGAGATCAAAGTTGGTGTAACCTTTGCGGTCATGGAGTGCAGCTCCATGTTATAGGGGGTTGGAGACCTCTCCTCCTCGGTGCTGCCTTCCTCTGTTTCCTCGTCGTCATCCTCCTGCTCCTCTTCATAGTCCTCCTCCTCCTCTTCATAGTCCTCGTCCTCGTCGTAGTCGTCCTGGCTGCGGCGAGGGTACCTCCAAGAGGAAGCCATGGTGGTGGTGCTGGGCTGCTGACCGTGAATGGAACTGGAATGGAATGGAATGAAGGTGTCTTGTGTAAGCCTAGTTGCTGTTGCGGATCTTGAAACTAAAATGGAAATAGAATACGCAGCTAGCGTGGCGCCAAAGTGCCGGCCATCAGCATCACAGACGCCGGCCCGCCTTGTTGCCTCCGCCAGGTGTAGGCCAACTCGATATATATAGTTTGCATCCTGCCAGGCTGCCACATTCTTGACTTTTTCACCCAGTAAAGACGCGCCTCCATATATTACTACTGACAAATAACTATTTCTAGGTCAATTTTTAAGAAACATCAGACGAATATTTAGGGCAAAGCGACCACGATTGTGGTCGGTTTGGTAGAAAAACCACCGCTTTTCTCTTTTTGAAAAAATAAAACACCAACCTGGTAAGATTTTTTCTGATCGCACTGATCGCTCCCAAACTGCCTCGTTCTGACCCATGGGGCCGGCATGTAACCAGTAACATGCAACATCTGACCTATGAAAAGAAATCAAGTCAGAATGATGGATAAGGCTGAAAGGACTACCCGCTGTAAGGTCAGAAGTTTTTACAAGGTTCAATGAGAGCACCATACAAAAAAAATAAGCAACCTAGGAAAGGGAGGATTGTCTATATTTGTTCCCCGAGCAACCAGAATCTCAAGGACGAGATTCATCCTAATGGCGTAGGTTAGTGACATCCTAAGGGGGTAGGTTGGTGACATCTTATGGGGGGCATCCTCCAGATGACCGACTGTTGAGTTATGTCCGTCACGGGGTGGTAATTCGAATGTAGGCACTTGGTCCTACGGTGAGTATCTCCCCTCTACTATTTGACGTCTTGGTTATAGCTCTATTGGGCCTGGCTGGTGGCTCTCTTGGCCCATTGTATTTTGGACCATACTCTTGATTGTCTTGGGCTTTAGGGTGGGCCATATCTAAGTATATGCCTACCTTTGAGGTATAACCCCGTCACTTGCTCTGCTCTGGTTTCCATTTTTTTTCTTTTGTTACTTCTCTGGTCTCGTTTCCATTTTTTTCTTTTGTTTCTTCTATGTTTTCGTCGGTTTTTATTTTTTCCTTTGTTATACTTTGCTTTTTACTCGTTTTCTTTTATTTTTTATTTTTTTATCTTTTTGGTTTTTTTTTGTTTCTATCATGATTTTCTTCCTATTATTTTCTTTTTTGCTTTTATTTTTGTTTCTCTGTCGGTTTTAATCAGTTTTTTCTACACATGTCTACTTTCCCTCACAATGTTCATTTTTAGCGCCCACGTGAAACATTTTTTCTAAAATCTAAAAAGCGGCCGGCCACTTTTTTGATGAACCGAGCGGCCGGCTCCTGGCCACTCGCTTTCGTGCGTACATAGTACAGGTGTCACCTGGTGAATCATATAGAATTGTTTTGGACTGTTGCGCTCTCACATAGTGGACCAAGAAATATAATTAGATGGAAAGATAGCCTGTCCATTCTCTCTCTCCGCATGTGACTGATTTAGCTATCTTTTACAATAATTCAAAAAGTCATAACTTTTTAACCGCGCGTCGGAATTTAGATCCGTTTTCAACGTTGGAACCCTCGCGACGAGATCTTCGAAATTAGATCCCGCATGGGTATGTTTCGATGAATTTTTTTTGATGCCAACTTTTGATACTATATGGTGCAATTTTAGTATTGTGTTGTGCAATTTTTATACTACATGGTGCAACTTTTTTCAAACTAAAATTTTGGAGCTGCATGATTCAACTTCCTATGTGGTTGCAATCTAGTAACCATGACAACCTGATTTGCAATTAGTCTACTGCTCTGGTCAACTACCTAGTAGTAGATGTGCAACCACGACAACTTTTGATGTTTAGTTGCACACACATTGATGTTTAGTTGGCAGGACACTAGTTGCTCAATTGGCTTGTAATTTAGTATAGTTGCACACACATTAATGTTTAGTTGGCAGGACACTAGTTGCACACACATATGCTCAGTTAGCGCGGCAATATAGTCTAGTTGCACACACATTGGTGTTTAGTTGCGAGGACTATTTGGCACACATATATGTTCAGTTGACGCGGCAATCTAGTCTAGTTGCACACATATTGATGTTTAGTTGGCAGGATACTAGTTGCACACATATGCTCAGTTGGTGCGGCAATGTAGTCTAGTTGCACACACATTAATGTTTAATTGACAGAACTATTGGCACACACATATGCTTAGTTGGCGCGGCAATCTAGTCTAGTTGCACACACATTGATGTTTAGTTGGCAGAAAGACTAGTTCGTCGAAACATCCCCATGCGAGATCTACTTTTGAAGAGCACGTCGCGAGGGTTTTAATGGTGAAAACGGATCTGAATTTCGACATGTCGTTTAGAAGATATGTTTTTTATATTTCTGAAAACCAAAAAATAATGCACAAAGGGTGGACATGAGGGACATTAATACAGTGGCATGCAGGTATCCATCACGTGAGGAGAGACCACATATGACAGGGACTAGACGTGCTGCCTTTTTCTGGACCAGGCGACAGGCGCTTACTTTTTTTAGCCGGCCGCTCACGAGCGCTAACGAGCCGCCGGCCGCCAGCTAGACGCGCCCAACATTTTTTGATACACTTTCAACATTTTTCAAATATGTTATGTACATTTTCTAAATACGTTTGAGCAACATTTTCAATACAAGGTAACAATTTTCAAATACACATTGTACATTTTCTTCATGACAATAAACCTTTTTTAACAACACATATTTTTTATATTGTTTAAACATTTTGAAAATGTATACGCATTTTTCATATACATGTCACATACAATTTTTAATGGTACAAAACATTTTTTTATTACACAAACATTTTGACATTGTATACACTTTTCTGAAAATGTCATAAACACAATTTTTGAAACGTATGAACATTTTTTCAAATGTAACATACATTTTTTAATGTATGTGACCATTTTCTAAAGATTATATAGACATTTCTTAATATGTCACATACATTTTTTTTAAATGTTGACCTTTTTGAGATGCCACAAAACATTTTTGGTACACATGATTAACATTTTCCTATACAAGTTTAGCATTTTTGAAATGCATGATTACATTTTTCCAATTTTTATGTAAGTATGTTGTTTGTAATATATATATAGATTATTTCGAAAAATAAACAATAGTAAGAAAATAAAACAAAAATAAAAAATGTGAAGAAAAATGGAAGGAAAAAAAAGAAAAAAACACGAGTAGCATGAGTGTGGCGTGGCCCATGTGATTATTGGGCCGGCCCAGCGACGACTCTGGTAGGCGACCCCATGCTAGTAATCACAACGGGCGGCACGTAGCCGCACCCACTATTGCCTCGTAGTCTCAGTGAACTAAGGCGTCTGCTACCAATCAGCCGACTAATTTCTTCGGGGAATCAGTCGGGTGGCGGGCCATTCAATCTTTCTTCTCGCAATTGTTGGATCGGTCAAACACACGTTCTGCCACAGCACGACTCGCCGCGGAAGCAGCGCCGCCCCGCTCGCAAGCAGGAGCCGCATCCCATCATCGACAGAGTTCATCGTTGGGCAGCAACAACAACGCCACACCGGTGGCCCATCGCAGCTTCTGTGGTGCTCCAATGCAACACCGGCAGCTCGTCGCAGCTTCGGTGATGCTCCATTGTAGCGCCACATCGACACGGCGGTGCTCCAACGCAGCACCGGTGGCCCATCGCAGCTTCGGTGGTGCTCCAATGCAGCACCGGCAGCTCGTCGCGGCTCCGGTGATGCTCCATTGTAGCGCAACATCGGCGCGGCGATGCTCCAACGCAGCATCGGCCACCCATTGCAGCTCCGACGATGCTTCATTGCAGCACGAACAGCTGCACGACGGTGCTCCAACGTAGCACCGGTAGCCCGTCGCAGCTCTGACGATGCTTCATTGCAGCTGCAGCACAACAAACAGCGGAGCAGCGAATGTCGACTGCTCCGGCGAGGTGGGTTGGAGCACCACGGCCGTTGCAAACCCGGGTGGCGCCCCCTTCTCAGCAATAAGCTTACCGTCGTCGTGTTCGTCGCGGCAGCGTAGAGGTGCCACTTTGCAGCAGGAACACTCCTCGTCGGATCCGAGAGTGGGAGAGGGCAGGAAGAGAGGAGTGGGCGCGACCATGGCTGGAAGCAGAGTGACAAAGAAAGAATTCGAAAGGGGAAAAGAGAGGAAGAAGAACGAGTGGAGGAGGGCGTCTGCTGCGGAAGAGATAAGATTGGCCTTGTGGAGGGTGAAGCAGCGGGTGGCCCACATGGGTACGTGTCACGCGGAGGAAGCGGCTTACAATGGAGAGAAATCATCCGATTGGTTTTAATGATTTTCCTTGAACTAATCGGCGAAATCATCAATTGAGGAGTACTCCTTTCAAATATCACTCCCCCGTCCCTAGGTTGTGACAAGTGGTGTGTTGCATGTGCGCCACTTGTTGCAACCTGGCAGTTTTCCATTTTTTTCGTAGATCTGTTTATTCAAAACGTTTTATCGCTTAAACCGTGTGTCCAAATTTCGAGCGGTTTTCACCGTTGAATTCCTCGTGTTGAGATCTTTAAAACTAGATCCCCTGTTGATAGGTTTTGACAAAAAAACTAGATGAAAAAACAAAACGGGAGCACGTTTTTTCCCATTCCGAAAGCCGTTTCCGAGTTGCATGGCCGTGCCTCTTGCGGAAGCAAAACTGTGCCTCTCACATAAGCAAAACCGTACTTCTTATGAAAGAAAAAGAAAAGAAAACACGTTTTTTTTCGTTTTCGAGAGGCACAACCGTGCCTCTCGAAAAAACAAAGCCATGCCTGTCATGGAAGAAAAAGAAAGAAAAAACTTGTTTTTCCCATTTTCGAGAGGCATGTCCGTGCCTCGCGAAAGAAAAACCATGCCTTCATGGAAAAAATACAATTTTTCGTGCAATTTCTTTTTGAAAAGCTAAGAAAGACCGGTAGATAACCGAAAAGTTGAGCCCTCTCCCCCAAAAAAATCATCTAAAAAGCTAAAAACGCGTGCGTAAAAATATTTTATTTTTGGCAGGAGCACTCAAAGCGTAATACGTGGCATCGTTGCGGAGGCTCCTAAAAGAGCGCTCCTCAACCAGTTGCTTTTTTTTAGAAATTTCTCAACCAGTTGCTGTCACTAATCGGCCAGCGGCAAGCCTTAAGGTCCATAGTAGTGTAGCATCGTAGCATGGTAGCCGCCCAATTAGCATGTTGGCCCAGGTAGCAGCCAAATCGCTCTCTTGTTTTTTACCAACAAGCCCGAGGGCTTTTTATTTCTTATCAAAAATCGTCACATTATTTATAAGCCACTGCTTGAGAAATGTAGGGGGTTCATTGACCATGGTAAAAAAATGTAAATAAAACAAAAACGATCTAGCTATCTCATGTGCTGCCACATTTGCTTCCTTAGGGCATAACTCATAGGAAATATAGTCAAAGGCACTTGCATGTAGCATGCAGCCATGGAAAATTGCTGAACTTGCAGTCACAAAAAAAAACCCTTGAGATAAGAGTCGACATTACCTGCTCATTGTCGGACTGAAGAATAACCTTGTAATGCCCCATTTGCTGAGCAAATCTTACACCATCTCGAACAGCAGTAGCTTCAACCATAAGTACATCCGGTGCTCCTTAAATTCTGAAGCATCAAGGGGCCACAAATCCTTCATTAGAGTCTAATCACCACCCCGCCTGAAGGGGTCACATGGGTTTCCTGATTGAAAGAAGCATCCACATTCACCATGCACATCCCTTCATGGGGTTTATGCCATCTCACTCAAGGCCTTTGAGCTTTTTTTTCTTCCCGCTTCTGATATAATTAAGTGATAAAATACTAGTTGACATCATAGATCGTTTGATTGGCTGGAGCTCCTCTCCATGTGTTGCTTCACTACTCTCCCACCAAATATACCAAGCGGTATTTAGAACTAGCTCTCGTATGCGAACTTCTTGGCATGAGGGCGCTGAATGGTTGTTTTTTAAAAGCTCCTCCGACACAACGGCTCTAGATATGTCGGCACACAGAGTGACAAAGAAAGAATTCGAAAGGGGAAAAGAGAGGAAGAAGAACGAGTGGAGGAGGGCGTCTGCTGCGGAAGAGATAAGATTGGCCTTGTGGAGGGTGAAGCAGCGGGTGGCCCACATGGGTACGTGTCACGCGGAGGAAGCGGCTTACAATGGAGAGAAATCATCCGATTGGTTTTAATGATTTTCCTTGAACTAATCGGCGAAATCATCAATTGAGGAGTACTCCTTTCAAATATCACTCCCCCGTCCCTAGGTTGTGACAAGTGGTGTGTTGCATGTGCGCCACTTGTTGCAACCTGCAGTTTTCCATTTTTTCGTAGATCTGTTTATTCAAAACGTTTTATCGCTTAAACCGTGTGTCCAAATTTCGAGCGGTTTTCACCGTTGAATTCCTCGTGTTGAGATCTTTAAAACTAGATCCCCTGTTGATAGGTTTTGACAAAAAAACTAGATGAAAAAACAAAACGGGAGCACGTTTTTTCCCATTCCGAAAGCCGTTTCCGAGTTGCATGGCCGTGCCTCTTGCGGAAGCAAAACTGTGCCTCTCACATAAGCAAAACCGTACTTCTTATGAAAGAAAAAGAAAAGAAAACACGTTTTTTTTCGTTTTCGAGAGGCACAACCGTGCCTCTCGAAAAAACAAAGCCATGCCTGTCATGGAAGAAAAAAAAAAGAAAAAACTTGTTTTTCCCATTTTCGAGAGGCATGTCCGTGCCTCGCGAAAGAAAAACCATGCCTTCATGGAAAAAATACAATTTTTCGTGCAATTTCTTTTCGAAAAGCTAAGAAAGACCGGTAGATAACCGAAAAGTTGAGCCCTCTCCCCCAAAAAAATCATCTAAAAAGCTAAAAACGCGTGCGTAAAAATATTTTATTTTTGGCAGGAGCACTCAAAGCGTAATACGTGGCATCGTTGCGGAGGCTCCTAAAAGAGCGCTCCTCAACCAGTTGCTTTTTTTTAGAAATTTCTCAACCAGTTGCTGTCACTAATCGGCCAGCGGCAAGCCTTAAGGTCCATAGTAGTGTAGCATCGTAGCATGGTAGCCGCCCAATTAGCATGTTGGCCCAGGTAGCAGCCAAATCGCTCTCTTGTTTTTTACCAACAAGCCCGAGGGCTTTTTATTTCTTATCAAAAATCGTCACATTATTTATAAGCCACTGCTTGAGAAATGTAGGGGGTTCATTGACCATGGTAAAAAAATGTAAATAAAACAAAAACGATCTAGCTATCTCATGTGCTGCCACATTTGCTTCCTTAGGGCATAACTCATAGGAAATATAGTCAAAGGCACTTGCATGTAGCATGCAGCCATGGAAAATTGCTGAACTTGCAGTCACAAAAAAAAACCCTTGAGATAAGAGTCGACATTACCTGCTCATTGTCGGACTGAAGAATAACCTTGTAATGCCCCATTTGCTGAGCAAATCTTACACCATCTCGAACAGCAGTAGCTTCAACCATAAGTACATCCGGTGCTCCTTAAATTCTGAAGCATCAAGGGGCCACAAATCCTTCATTAGAGTCTAATCACCACCCCGCCTGAAGGGGTCACATGGGTTTCCTGATTGAAAGAAGCATCCACATTCACCATGCACATCCCTTCATGGGGTTTATGCCATCTCACTCAAGGCCTTTGAGCTTTTTTTTCTTCCCGCTTCTGATATAATTAAGTGATAAAATACTAGTTGACATCATAGATCGTTTGATTGGCTGGAGCTCCTCTCCATGTGTTGCTTCACTACTCTCCCACCAAATATACCAAGCGGTATTTAGAACTAGCTCTCGTATGCGAACTTCTTGGCATGAGGGCGCTGAATGGTTGTTTTTTAAAAGCTCCTCCGACACAACGGCTCTAGATATGTCGGCACACAGAGACACTTCTACCTCTTCTTTTACTCCTAATTCCTTCCAAATGCACCTTGCTCTAGTACAAGTAAAAAATGATATGCTTCAAATCTTCATATCCCAGTGGACCCAAAAGGGCATTGACTCGAATGAACGGCGTGTCTACGTGCTAATATACCCACGCACGGGATAGATTCTTTCAGTGCTCTCCAGCCAAAAACTTACACTTTTGCTGCCACAGTAGATGCCCATAAATTCTTCCAAACCTCCCTATCTCCTGCTCGTCCAGTGTCATGATCACTGGCTTAACTTCTTCTAAACTTACGGTTCCACTCACCATAGTAGGACGATTTTACTAAAAATATGCATGTTTTTCAATTGTGACATGCAACAAAATACTCACAATCATCCACTAGCGGAATTGACAGTATAGATTCAACATCAATTGGCCAAAAATATCCCTAACGAGCTCCTCATCCCATTGACCCAAGACTGGATTGATCAGATCACAAACTTTTTGCACTAAATTCCTACCTTTAGGAGTTAAAACTCGTAGACTAGGATTTACTGGTCGTAACCAGTTATCACTCCAGATATCAATTTGTGTTCCATCCCCAACCCTCCATATATAGCCCTTCTGGAAAGCTTCAAAACCCGACATAATATTTTTTTCATGTGAATGATGATCCACTTTTCAGTTTAGCTTTCAAAAGAATCCCATCAGGAAAAAATTCCGTCCTTGGGATAGAAGAACATAAGGAATCCGGACTCTCTTAACAACCTCCAGCATTGCTTTGCAAGCATGGCTACATTAAAACAATGTAAGTGACGGAAGCCCATACCTCCACTTAATTTAGGTATGCACAATGTCCACCACGCCATCTAGTGCATCCGTTTCTTATCTTGATCATCACCCCACCAACATCCAACTATAGCATCATGTATACCTTCCAAATTTTTCTTTGGTATGTTGAAAGTAGTCATAGCAAATACTGGGACAGCTTGTGCAATCATCAAAAATAACAAAAAAAAATCAGTGCATAAAAACTAACAGAAGCATCGGTCCTCTTCATTTGTCTCCAACGTTGGGGCGCCCCTATGTCTCGCTTATAGTGAGACGAAGGGAACCCTCATGTCAAGGGCAGTGCGAGGTGGGCAGGCCCAGGTGCGCTGGAGGTCACATCCTCATTCTTTCTATTATTTTTTCACTTTTTTCATCTTTGGATTTATTTGTTATTTAACTTTTGTTTACACTTCCAAAAACTATAAACATATGCTCCCTTCGTAAAGAAATATAAGAGCACTTAGATCATTAAAGTAGTGATCTAAACGCCCTTATATTTCTTTATAGAGCTGATATATTATAAAAATATATTTTACATCATGTTTTGAAAATGTTAACCATGCATTTGAAACATGTTAAATATGTATAGAAAAATGTTGACCATGTATACCAAAAATGTATACAAAAAATATACAAAGTGTGTGAAAAAAATCATTATGTATTTCAAAAACATTAATCAATCATTTATAAAAATGTTAAACAAGTATTTTTAAAAAGGTAATCAAGCGTTTGAAAAATGTTAAATGTTCTTCAAAAAAAATGTTAACCATGTATACCAAAAATGTATATAAAATATATACAATGTCTGTGAAAAAAGTTGATCATGAATTTTAAAATGTTAATCAGGTATTTAAAAAATATTGAACACGTATTTAAAAAATGTTAATGAAGAGTTTGAAAACTGTTAAATGTGTATAGAAAAAATGTTGACCATGTATTCAGAAAATGTTAATCTTGCATTTGGAAAAATGTTGATCAGTCATTTGAAAAATGTTAAATATGTATCGAAAATAATGTTGACCATGTATTAAAAAAAGTTAACCAAGCATTTGAAAAAAAGTTAAACGTGTATAGAAAAAATCTTGAACATGTATTCAATAAATGTCAAATATTTTATTTAAAAATATTAAAGAAGCATTTGAAAAATGTTAAAATGTCAGGAAACATGTTGATCATGTATTCAAAAAATATTAAACTTGTATTTGAAAAAAGTTAAACATTTTCGAAAAATGTATTAGATCTATACCAAAAATGTACATATTTTATGAAAAAGGTAAAATCATGTATTTAAAATGTTAAACATGCATATAATTTTTGTCTGATGAATATGAGAAGTGTTGAATGTGTAATAAAAACTGAGAGAAACCAAAAAAATAAAGTGAAAAAAGAAACAAGAGAAATCAGGAAAACCGAGAAAAGAAAAAACTGAAGAGAAGAAGAAGAAAAACGAAAAAAAAACCCCAGTGAAAACCAACAAAAAACAAAGAACACAAGAGAAAATGGAGAAACTCATGAAAAAACTGAAAAACTAGGTAAGAAGCGTGAAAAATGAAGAAAAACGATATGTAAATAATGAAAATATAAAACACCCATAAAAACAAATAAAGAAATGAAGAAACCGGTGAAAAGAAAGAAAAAAAGCCAAAGTAAACATGAAAAGAACAAAGAAATCAAAAAAAGAAACAAAGAGACAAAGAAACTATCGGAGCGAATGAAACATGTGAAGCAACGATCTCAAAGTTGGAACGAACCAGTGAAGTGTTTGCTCGCGAAAAAAAACCCTCAGAAAAATAAGCCGGCTCAATCTCGCGTGAGAGAGCTATTCCATTCAAGCGAGAGTAGCTTCCATTTCCTGTAAAGCGTGTAGTGCCGTCTTTGCCTCGCTAAGAGTTCTAATATCGTACCCATGTACCCTGTGTGTTGTAATATATTCTGGTCGTGCATGATGTCAATTTGTACCGTGTAACAGAAGATTCAAATCCTTCGGCTGGTATGAAGGGCAGATCCGGTTCTTTGAGCCGAGGTGCCACCGTCTGATGTATTTTTAGCAGTGTTGTAGATCATGTGATGAATTATTTTTTTATGTTTATATTCATGGTGCCTTTATATTTAACCTATAGATGTATATTTCTTCCGGTTGCTTGTTTATTCTTGGCCAATCTAGATAAGTACTCAGTAGTCGGAGAGATGTGCATTGCTCAAGTTCAATCTTGCAAATAAACTAGCGCAGTATCAGAAACTGGAAACGCTTGTATTGAATTGTTGCCATTGAGGATAAAGGTTTATTAGATTATTATTTGGATCTCATAACTAACAATATATCATCTTGCTTACAGTAATTACATGGGTTTACACTTAAAGTTCAGATGGTGCAGAGGGATCTCGATCTAAGGGACATGCTATTTTGCTATAAGATGCAAAGGGTATCTCAGTCTAATATATTTGGACGTACTGCCTATGTAGAATCAACACATCCGTATGTTTAACATGAGCATGAAAAATTTCATTCTGCATTTTCTCCACATGATTATATTAGAGTGAAGTGCACTGTAGGTCCTTAAATTATTTCAGGGGTGTCACATAGGTCCTCGAACTATGAAAATCGTCATTTAGGTCCTCGAAGTACAGTAAGTGTGTCATCCAGGTCTAAAATCTCACTAACCCCCTCTAAATGGCCAGCTGGCATGGTGAACAGTGCGAAAAATAAAAAATATGAACAAAAAAATCTGAAAATCTTTGGCATCAAAGATACCCCTGGTGCGTGAATAGTAAAAATGTTCATTAATTCAAAAAAATGTTCGCGAATATGGGAAAAATATTCGCGACTTTAAAAAAGTTCACAAACAATAAATTTGAAAATATGTTCGCGAACCACAAATATTGTTCCTGGGTATGGAAAAAAATGTCCGCGAACCACAAAAATTCCTGACTTTAAAAAATGTTAGTGAACTTTTTATTAAAGTCGCAAATATTTTTTCCGAATTCATCGTTCGCGATCATTTTATTAAAGTCACGAATATTTTTTCCAAATTCATCGTTCGTGAACATTTTTTTAAAGTCATGAATATTTTTCCCAAATTCATCGTTCGCAAACTTTTTTTAAACTCGCGAATTTTTTTCCCAAATTCATCGTTCGCGAACATTTTTTTGAAGTCGTGAATATTTTTTCCAAATTCATCGTTCGCGAACTTTTTTTAAACTCGCGAATATTTTTTTGAAGTCGCGAATATTTTTTTCCAAATTCATCGTTCGCGAACATTTTATTAAAGTCACAAATATTTTTCCAAATTCATCGTTCGCAAACTTTTTTTGAATTAATGACATTTTTACTATTCACGTGCCAGGGTCTCTTCGATGACAAAGGATCTCAGTTTTTTGATATTTTTTTATATTTATTCTTTGTCGTGTACTGTTCATCACGCATAGGAATTCAGGACTGTTTGCCGCGTACTGTTACGGTTACTGTTTATGTGCCAGCTAGCCAGTTAGAGCCTGTCAGGGAGATTTTGGACCTGAATGACACACTTACTGCACTTTGAGGACCTAGATGACGATTTTCATAGTTCGAGGACCTACATGACATCCCTGGAATAGTTCAAGGACCTACAGTGCACTTCACTCATTATATTACTTGCCGCACTTTTATGTATTGGAGAGATGCACTTGGTGAACCTATGAGCCGCGGTTCAGTTTTTAGCATAAGAATCACCTTCCAACAAATTTTGCATGTCTTTTTATTTTCTGTTTTGTTTTATTATTTAAAATACAAAAATATTATCTACCAAGTTGCCTCTTAATTCCTCGCAAAAAAAACAAGTTGCCTCTTAATTACCTTGTGCAACTAGCAAGACTAGCAAGGTTGACACCCTTGTTAGCTCTGTTGCGGACACAATTGAAGTTTTAATTGTGTTGTTGAAAATAACTACCGTTGCAAGAATGCAGTTACCTCGACGGATTGATACCTTGGTTTCGCACTGAGAAAAAATTTGCTACTTGCTACAAACTCCTACACTGGCGATCCCCACAAATCTACATTGGGTTTGTAGCAGCAAGGTGGTTGGAGGAAAACCAATTGGAGCACGCCACCTTCGCTGGCTACACAACTGCCATGTTGCAAGCTGATGATGCGGCCACGCCCACCCAACAAGGGTACCCACCAACTAGGTTCTCCCGCTCTTATGTCTAGAAGAGGGAAAAGACTCCCACCCCACCCTCGATCATTCAATTGGATAGATCTAATGCGTGGCATGCGTGTGTGCAGCGCCTCTCTCTCTCTCTCTCTCTCTCTCTCTCTCTCTCTCTCTCTCTCTGCTAAGCAACATGCACATTCTTTGTTCTCCACAGTGATGATCTATTGTTGCTGCCATGCCCGTACTGCTCATGCCCTCTTCCTCCGCCTTTCTTCATCACTGCAGGTGGAGAGGCCAGCAAAGATCGTTACACCGCCATGGCACACGACCACGGGAAGATCGATCCGAAGGTTTTTCACCATGCTAAACCCCAGATACGACATCGACGGGGATTCGATGAGCCAAATTGGATGCCCATGATCCCAACTGGCGAGGCCGGCTCTACAAAATCATTAGCTGGTTAGTGATTTTAAGATATCCATGATGCATACATCATTTCAACATGCAATACATCAAAGCTCTTTTTTCAATTGGAAGCACATAGATGATATGTTGCAATGATTCTGGAGGTCCACTGCAAATGCTTTGTCTCCATGCTGCAATTTTTTCTTTATGTTATGGCAAATTTTCTTACCTATTTTGCTTTGACTAGTGGGGTTTTGTTGAATACACAAATCAAGGTTTGAAATATAGAATATCGGGTTCGTATCGGTTTGCCACCAGCATAACGGATATCAGTTATTTGGTGATATGTAGTTATATCATAAACATATCCAAAAAATAACCATATTCTTGTTCAAAACATGTCTTTTAGTAAAAAAGAAAAGAGAGTAGGATGTCAACGCGTCAACATAATAAATTTAGATTGGGAATGTCTAGGGCACATCTAGATGTGCCCTACTTATTGCACATCTAAGTGAATGAATCAAATATGAAGAGGAAAAGAAAAAAGAAAAAGAAAATATCCACACGAATCTCAACATAAGATCAATGATATAGGACTTAGATGTGCAATACTTATGGCACATCTAGATGTGCTTTAGCAAAACTGATTTAGATTACTAGTTTATTTACTCGCTTATTAAGAAACTATTTGACAAAGATTTACAAAATCCTTGATCAGGGATTAATAACAATAAATTACATATGCATTTTTCAGAATATTATAAACACATATCCTTGATCGATCAATGAAGTTGTAAATACCTAAACTTATTTTCACTGTTTCTAAGAAAGACTTGTTGTCATCTACTACTGTATGTATTAGTCTATATCAATGCACATATCGGGTCAGATATCAGCCATATCGATCGATATTTTGGTCTATATCGAAAGATGTGTGAGAAAATAATATGTTATATTCATATCGGTTGACCCCCAAAGTTAATATACCGGTCGCTTCGCCCTTGATTTAGAAGCTTGACACAAATCATTTTGCTGCATGGATGTGTTTGAATCGCTACAAACATTTCCTACGAGAGAGTATCGCCATACGCGCAAGAGGAAATTCTCTGACAATGACGGGAAAATAAATTGTGGAGCACTTCGGATTATTCTGCTACGACGATCAGACGAACCAAAACTGATTTAGATGGGATCGGACGGCTTTCCCCGGCAACTCGATCGTCCATCGAAATGGACTCCGAGCCAAATCCTAGTGCAATCCTACGTAACTGGGATCCATCCATATAAGCAGAGGATCACGCTTTGCTTAACTCTGGGTAATCACGATTTTACCAGAGTAATCCGTCATGGCCACCCTTTGCTGGTCCGTGGACGTCAAGGGCGGCGAAGCCGTGAGGTCTTGCGTGCTGGACGGCCGCCGCGGCGCCGTCACCAGCGTCTCCCTCGTCGGCCCGCCCAGCGGCCGGAGCGTCGTCGTGGAAGCCTACGTCAAGACCGCCAGCGGGACCCTCGCGCTCGCATCGCTGTCATCCGAGGGGCCCCGCGTGGAGCTGCCGAGGTCGGTGCTGGTGATGGAAAGCGATTTCTTCTGCTCTCGCGTGAGGCGGCATGGAGATGGAGGCGATCCCTCCGGTGACGAGGCGGTCGCCGTTCGCTTCGAGGGTCGCTTTAACGATCACGTTCTTCCTCCGCCGCCGCTGTGCGAGGGGTTGGAGAACGAAGATGACGATGACGACAACAGCGAGCCCGAGGATGAATACTCGGTCGATTCGGAAGACGAGGAAGATGGCAGCAGCAGCGAGGAGGAGGAGGATGAGGAGGAGAGCGACGGTGAGGTCGACGGACAAGCGGCCAGCGCCGACGATGACGTGACGCTAGGCATTCTACAGACGCTGCACCGTAGGAAGTTCGTCCCCGAGGGGCAACTCGTTGGAGGTTCGGCGCCGCGGTTCGCCTGCGCCGGGAGGACGCTCGGCTTCATGCGAGTCGCCGCCGTGGAGAGCGAAGGAGGAGACGACAGCAAGCACATCTTGGTGCTCTACCGCTACACCCGCTTCAGGGCATCACCGGACGGCGTGGAACGGCGAGGGAGGACGACGGAGCACCAGCTCCGGTTCATCGCCACCGGCGACCACACGGCGAGGTCGCTGGCGTGGGCCGGATCGTCTCTGGGCCTGCTCATATACCCCGATATCTCGAGCAAGAAACTCGAGGAGATCACCAAGCAGCTCCAGGAGCTATGGTCCATCTTGGCGTCGCAGGTGAGCGTCCCGCCGGGAGCAAGGCGCGTCGAGGTGTTCGTGGACGTCGGCATCCTCCGGCGGGCGGACTACACGCCGGCGAGCATGGGGCACATGTACCCCGCGCTGGAAAGCATGGTGGCGGACCCGTGGCCCGGGCGCTTCATCGGCATGGAGTTGCCCTTGCCGGTGCCGGTACGGTGCGGCACGGAAGGCGAATTAGCCGGCGATGACGATAGAGGCAGAAACGCAGACGAGCGGCCGGCAAAGCGGAGGAGGGTAGACGTCGCTGGGGAGGATTGCCCTGTCTGCTTGCAGCTGCTGGAGGGCGACGACCTCGCCGCGTGGCCCGGGTGCCGCGGCAAGCCGCACGTCTTCCATGGCGCGTGCCTGGAGGGCGTCCTCCAGAACAGGGACATCTGCCCTATGTGTAGACACAAGCTGGACATCAAACACAAGCTAGAGTGATAGACCTTGTAACTACAGTTACTAGCTTGAATGTTCTCTGAAGTAGCTTCATTCAACTGGTTGTTTGTGTATTCGTGAGTTCATCTATCGATGAATTGCGCCAGCTGTATTTGGTGTATATACGAAGATGTCATTATAATTGGATTTAATGGAAGGAAAATTTGTTTGTTCAATTCCTCAATTGTATGCCTTCTTTTATTTTTTGTTAGTGAAATGATTGTTCATCAAAGTTGCTTTCATCTCCTCTCAAGTTGTTTGATTATTGCCCACTGACCATTGTTGTCAAGATGAATGATTCTATGCATGAAAAAACACTCCCACATTATTTTCATACTATATATGACAAGTGGGGATGATCGGCCCTCGTGACGAAAAAGGGCGGAAATTGGGTGGAGAGCAGCGGCATGGAAGAGGAGACTGGAGGATTTTGTTGCGGAAATAGTGCATCCAACTACAAAAGCGTCGGCTCCGCTTCAGCTTGGGTGGGCCCGGGGTCTTGGAGTTCTACGTGACTCGTGTCCAAACTCCCTCAAAGCCCCTCGCCCTCGTTTGGTTCTGGTTTATGGAAAAATTGCGATCCGGACTACTCCACGGATCGATATGGTTGTTATTGAATGGCTTGCGAGGTCTGGACAACTGCGCTCGGACGTGTATGTATGGGCGATTTGGGGGGAACGTTGGAGATGCCCTAACAACTTGTTACTTATGGTAGCAGTGGTCATGGCGGGCTATTTATGTTTTTATATTAGAGTAGTTAAAATGGTTATGTCTCTCTACATGAGGGAATTGCACAAACCACCGCTTATTGGGGCTGGTGTTGCACAAAACACCTACTATACGAGTTTATTGCGGAAAATACCACATATTGGTGTAATACGTTGCAGATAGGTCTAATCTAGTATTTGGATGCATTGACATAATTACTGACAAATGGGTCCCGCTTCTAAGTGCACGCGTGACAATAAAACCCGGCCACATCAGCCAATGTATATTAGACCAAGAAGTGAAAAGACCAGAGTTAAAAAAACAGTTTAATAAGTGGGCTGGAAGCCGACTCACAAAAATAGATGGGCTGAAAGCCGATGTCGATGAAACAAGACACAACCATCTCATACATAGTGGCTCGAGCAAAGAGGGACGCAGATTTTTAGAGCACTTGCACCCATGCCTTGCTATCCTGGTCCTCCAATATTGCTTTAAGATCTGTGCGAGACAACTAAATTTGTATATGCATTTTTTCTCTTTTTCGTTTCTCTCATATAGAACATGTTTTGAACTTCAAACTTTGCAGCGCAGCAAAACTTACTAACTATAATGTGAGATAAAAATTTCAGAATTTTTCGTCCAACATAAATACTAAAATATATATATATTAATCAAATAAAACTTATTTTTTATATTTATGTTGGGCGGAAAAATCTAAAAAAACTATCCTAGATTTTAGCTAGAAAGCTTTACTGTTCTGCAAAGGTTTTAACTTGAAGACTTTACTGTTCTGCAAAGGTTTAACTTGAAGACATGTTCTATGTGATAGAAACAAAAAAGAGAAATGTACTTGCATGGATCTTGATACGAAGAATGGATGGCTAGATAAGAGGGGCCTAGGTGTAGGTGCTCTAAAATATATTTTCGGAGCAGAGAGGAACGACCTAGCACAGAGTTTCCGCATAGAAACAGCAGGCGGCGGCGACCATCCCATCAGTGGTGATGGAGCCGTTACCCAATCATCGGGTAAGCACCCCCCTCTCACCTGAGCTATGCTCGTCTTCTCCCCTACCTTCCTAGGTCTTCTTCTCCCTCATGAAACCCTTACATTTTTGGGGATAAATTTTGCCGTTGATCGACATATTTTTGTTTAGGATCCTATTTTTGAGACGTTTGTGTTGTTATTACTTAGGTTCTGCGCTTGATTTTGACATGTGTTTAAGGCCTTGTCCCTTGTGTCGGTATAAATTTTGTTTCAGCAACATATCTGATTATTATCCTTTATCCAACTTTCATGCCAGCTACTTGATGCTAAAATCTAATGGGAACAATATCTACCATGTTTTTGTGTTGGTGATCTCATGCCGAACTTGCTTCATTTAAATTTGGGTTCAAAAGTTAACAATTTTAGAAAAGTGTGAATTTTTTTGACATTTTCAGAAAAATGTGAAATAATTTCAGTAAATACTACATATATTCAATACTAATCTAGGAAAGTTTCGGCTCAACTGGACCACAGGTTTTGGAGATAATGACAGTCTAATATGTTGGCTGATGTGGCCGGTTTTATTGTCACATGTGCACTTACGAGCGGGACCCATTTGTCAGTAATTATGTCAATGCATTCAAATACTAGATTAGACCTATCTGCAATGTATTACACCAATATGCGGTGTTTTCTGCAACAAACCCGTATAGTAGGTGTTTTGCGCAACACCAGCCCCAATAAGTGGTGGTTTGTGCAATTTACTCCTCTCTACATGGATGTACGGATGTAATCATAGCTCCATTGGTTCATTGCAAAGCAAAAGGAAAACGTTTGTTTTCATCCGGATGAAAACAAACAAACGTAAGCCGCGCGTTGTGCTGGACACGTGTCTTGTGGGCCCATCCACCGCTCCCCAGCCGGCCTTATCTCTTCGAACCCAATCTTCTCCACACGTTCTTCTACATTACTTTTCCACTTTCCCCCATCTCTGTGTCGTCACACGCGAGAAAGGAGATAGGCTCCCATGGCGGACGCCGGCAACCCCGCCCAGGTGCGGCGAACCAGGAGGCGGCTAGCGACGCCCCCCCTCCCCCGCGCATCTCCGCCACGCGCCACCGCCGTGGTGCTGCAACCCCGAGGGGGCGACGCAACACACAGGGGCAGGCGGCCGCTCGTCGACGACCCATCGGTGCTGCGACGCAAGAACTCGTCCATGGCCATAGTGTTGCGGCGCAACGTCGGGGCGGTGCGGCTGGTTGCTGCAAGTCGCCGGCGGCAGAGCTGCAATGGAGCGCTCTACGGGTCGTCGAAGCTCCGCCGGGGCTGCAATGAAGCGCTGCCGGAGCCTCAACGAAGCATGACAGAGATGCAATGAAGCGCGCCGGAGCTGCAGTGAAGCACCAAGGAGATCGTTGAAGCTTCATCGGAGCTGCAATGGAGCTCGGCCGGAGTTGCAATGGAGCTTCGCCGGAGCCTTTGTGCTGCGTTCGAGCTCGCCGGAGTTGCAATGGAGCTCCGCCGGAGCATTGGTGCTGCATTGGAGCTCCGTCGGGTTGCAATGGAGCTCACCGGAAGCTGTCGATGCTTGTTTGGAGCTCCGCGGGGGCTGCGCTGAAGCTGTCACGCTCACTGCTGCCTGTTTTGATCCAACGGCCCCTTGCACGCTTATCGGACGGTTGTACAGGCGGATGATTTCTCTAAGAAATCATCCGGCTGATTTGTAGCAGCCGCCAAAGCAAAAAGATTCAAGAGCCAGATGCTCTAAATGCCAGATGTAGGATTAGCATACATCCCTAGCTAGGAGTACGGGGTGAAGTTGGAACTTGGAAGGGTGTCCGCTCCGTGTCCCAATCCTAACCGGGATTTCTATGAGAGTGCACTTCGGAGTCGTCGGCCAGTCCCAGTCTCCAGTCGGTCAATATAATCACAGCTGCACGCACAAAGCATTAGCGAGAGATCAATTTACTTCAAAGGAGTGCACGAAAAGAGGTCGAGCGATCGATCGAGCAATATAATGGCCATGGATCAGCGGCAGCGACAACTTCGCCGCCCCTGGTTCTTCAAGATCGAGACCGGTGGGGAGCAGAGGTTGATCGCGAGCGCCGACCATCCCATCTGGCTCACCGACGTCTTCCTCGTCGACCCAGCGAGCGCCGTCGGCCAGGGCGTCGTGCTCGCGTCGCTCTGGGCGGAGAGGCCCCGCGCCAAGCTGCGGCCCGCGGTGGAGCTGCGTGAGGACTGCTCCCTTTACGTCACGCGGCCCGGAGCCGACCCCTCCTCCGCCGGCGCGGTCGTCGTCGTCCAGTTCGAGGGCTCCCTTGTTTCCTGGTATGATGACATCGACGAGCAGGAGGAAGAGGGAGTGTTCCCGCTGGTATTCCCCGGTCGCTTCCTCGGGCGGCTGCAGGAGCTATGGTCGAGTTTAGTGTCGTCGCGAGCCGCGCGCAGCGCCAGCGGCGACGATGACGGACAAGCGGTCAGGGCGAGCAGCACCGGCAGGGACGAAGCTAATACTAGAATCGATGAGGAGTATGAGAGCGACGACGAGGTTGACGGACAAGCGCCTGGCACGGCCGGTATCATGCGGGTCGCCGCCGCGGGGAGCCAAAAAGGCAACGGCAAGCACATCTCGGTGATCTACCGCCGCACCCACTTCTCAGCGACGTCGGACGGAGGCGTGCAGCAGGTGCGCGGAAGCACTAAGGTCTACCAGCTCCGTTTCGTCGTCCCGCCCGCCGGCGACACGGCGAGGGAGCTGCGCCGGTGGGTCGGCGCGTCGGTGGCCCCGCTGGTTTACCATAGCCGCTTCCACAGGAGGCTCCACAGGCTATGGTCAAGCTTGATTGCCGACGCGACCGTCCCACCACATGCCGAGCGCGTCGAGGTGTTCGTCGACGTGGGCATCCTCCGGCCTGAGGACCACACGCCGGAGCGCATGGAGCGCGTGCGCGTCGCGCTGGAGGGCATGGCTGATGAACCGTTGCGTGGGTACCACGCCGGCATGGAGCTGCATCTGCCGGAGCCGGTGCGGTGCGACGCCGGGGAGGAGGATTGCCCCGTTTGCTTGGAGCTGCTCGAGGGCGATGACCTCGCCGCGTGGCCGGGATGCGGCAAGCCGCACGTCTTCCATGGCGCGTGCTTGGAGCTCGTCCTCAAGAAGAGCGACAGGTGCCCGCTGTGCCGGCGCTCGTGGTACATCGAGCCAAAACGACCGTTAGACACTAAGCACGGTCGACGGCAGTTTGCAGCTAAAACATTAGTATTAGGAATATTTGTGTTTGTCTATTTGATACTAGCATTCTTCACATGGATGATGTACTCATGAATTAGTTCCAACTAAAAAAAAGTTCGTGTATATATGGATGGCTCACTTGCTCTCTGGTCTTTCGCTTTTGCACCGGTGTATGGCAGTAAATAAATTTTAGAACAGAGCCATATGCCATATATCAAACCAAGTAGCACAGTAGAATTTTTAAGCGCCAGATAGCTACAGCAGAAGCTGTAAAATAGTGCACGCGTAAAAAATGTTTGGGCACGCGCTAAAAAGCGCTATGAAAAGCTGCAAATTTGGGGAGCTGGATTGCGCGTGCTTCACAATTTGCACTGCGTGTTTTTTTGGGCACACATTTTTTGGCATCTGCTAAACCAATGTTGGATCCGGCGCGCTAAAAGTGCTACAATGGCGCGCTAAAACTATTTTACCGCGTGAAAATTTTGTGCGCATGTGAAAGATGCTCTTACTCTAATAGCCGGGTTTACTCGTGTATGGGCAGTAACATCTAAACATAGAATGACTGCATTAGTCATAAGAGAAACAACTTACACAACTGATAGGCACAAACAATTCTCTTTTTATTCCATGCAAACCTGAATGACATGTTAATGACTGAACTTACCTATACCATCGTCTCAAGGACCTCAAGTTTGGACTAAAACTCATTGGATAACTGAACTACTAGGGTGAAGGGCGGTCCTTTTTTGAACCGCTCGTGGTTTGTTTTCCGAACTTATCTAGTTTTAAGACATGAACTTCCCCTGCACCGTTCTTTTTCGTCCATAAGGAAATAGGAGTACTACTTAAGACGGTCCAAATTCCATTCTAAGCAACACGATCAACCAATCAGCCTTGCATACTGAATAAACATTACAAACGAAAATGGAATACGTAGCTTCTAAGAAAATGCCAGGGTGCATTCCTGTTAGTAAAAAACATTCACTCAAAGGACGTGAGCAAGACCAAATCTTTTATCTTAATAGTGTCATTCTATCGGGCGACGATGCTAAGCCAACCAAGCTTGGCATCAATGGGAGGGGTGGAGCGGTGGCCTTCTTGAGACTTGAGCGGTGGGCAACCTATCGTGCATTACTCTTCCTTGCTACCGGCGACGCCTGCGAATGTGTCGGCTTTGTGGTCGTTGTGGCGGGGCGCGGCCTCGGCGGAGCTGGCGATGTCGTCCTCGTTGTCGGTCTCGCCGAACACCGCCTCGCCCGCCTCATCGCACTCCTTGTAGGCGGCCGCCAGTTCCGCCGCCTACCGCCAGTGGGCAAGGCAGATCTCGTGGGCGAAGGGGTAGGAGTAGAGCAGCGCTGCCTGCTCCGCCAGGTCCGCGTCCGGCGCAATCGCCCTGCCGGCGGCGAGCTGCTCCTCGGCCTGTAGGTGCTCCTCGAGGAGCTGGTGGTTGTGGACATCGTCGGCCTGCGCCTCACGGAACTACTCCTACCACTCGTCCCGTACCATGCCCATGTAATGTGCACGGGCCTCACCAATGGTCATGGTGCAATGCACTGGCAAGGGTGGCACGAAGGAGGAGGAGGGTGGCACTGGGTCGTCGCGGCCGCGTCCGACATTGGTACGTCGTCCTCCTCTGGCTACCTGCCAGCCAGCCGGCCGACAACAATGGTGGCCATCTCCTTCTTCTAGTCCGACGTCAGCTCGCCCCAGAGAGCGATGCCATGGGAGGACTACATGGTGGAAGTGGCGCTGAGAGGGTCCGGAGGCGGATTACTGTGGCTATGGCCAGGGCAGCAGTTTATATAGCAATGGTGGCGGTAGTGGGATGGACGGGTGGTGTCGGAGTAGCCGCCTCGGCAACCACATGTCATTAATTTTGGCGGCAGACGGATGGATGGGCGATCATCGTGTCGTTTGAACACGAAGCAGTCGCCTGCACCGGGAAGTGGCACGGGCGACGCTCTCTCGGCCAGCGTGCCACTTCAATGTCGGTGCTAGTGAGCAGTCGCGTCCGCCCTGGTCAAGTATGAATGTTGGCACTAATGTTCTAGAGCAGCACTGACCGTTTCAGGCGAGAAACGCGCGCGGGCGAGTGAGGGGGTTTGGGTGGGCCCACACCCCCAACGTTGTCTCCGGTTTGCAGGAGAAAGTACATCTAAATCGTGTCATGGACAGATACAAGACCGTGTTGGATGGCTTCCGCGGTCCGGACAACGTTGTGCAAATGTATGAGGGCAGTTTGAGGGTCAAAGTTGGAGATGGAGACACCCTTGCTTACTTTGCATCCCTGCATGGAGCCGGGGGTGAACCAGGGGCCTGTCGTGGTTCTAACTCTGACAGTGATGTAGGGGGGTATGTATGGAGAGGCTAGATCTTAGCTATGGAGGAGTTGTAAGCACACGAGGATTACGAGTTCAGGCCCTTCTCGGAGGAAGTAACAGCCCTACGTCTCGGTGCCCGGAGGCAGTCGACTGAATTATGTGTGTATGAATAACAGGGGTACCCACCCTTGATACTGAGGAGGGGGTGGCTTATATAGAGTTCGCTAGGCCCCTCCAGCCCTCAGTAATGCAAGGTTTAAAGTACATTAAGACTGGGGGTTACTGGTAACGCCCCTAATAAAGTGCTATGATGACCATAAAAGCTACTTAATGACCAACCGTTTGCGTGCAGGGTGACTTTAGATCTCCTGGCGGTCGAGTGATTGCTTCATGGTCGAGTGTCTTGAATCTGTCGAGTGGGATACCTCCAAGTCGATTGAAAGGTGACTTCTTCTAGGGATGTCCTTGGGTAGGGTACTTAGGACAGGTCCATGCCCCTATCCTAGGTACACAGCTTCATCATTAGCCCCCGAATGGATCGAGGTTCGAGTGGGGAAGGAGTTGGGGATCTTTCCGACTGGTTCTTCATGTTATATGAACGTCTTGTTTTGGATCAATTGTCATGGATGACGTCGTCAACTTCTTTCAGTCGCCTTGATCCATTCTTAGCCTCTTGTCGAGTGAATTTCTTTACTTGTGAAGTTCCGAGTGACGTGTGAAAGGGATCTTCTGTTTGACGAGTTGTTCTGCGGCCCATGGATTTTGCGGGATTTGAATTTCGGGAAGCGCGCGGGACGGGGGCGGCCGCAGTAATCGGATGGGATAGGACGGAAGCTCCTCGATCCCCGCGCCACCTTTTTCGCCACGTACCGCGCGCGCACCTGTTGCGGGATTTGACGGGATTGCCTGGGCCTACCAGTCAGCCACTCGGAAGCGACCTCTTATAAGCTGCCGGCTCGGGACCCCCGAACTGTGCGCCTTCACTTTTCCCCCTTCCTTCACAAGATCCTCCGCCACCTCCGCTCCCACCTTGGTGCCGTAGGTATGTTCGAGCTTCGCCGGCGACGATGGTGAAGGAGAAGACGTCGGCTCTGGAGCGCGCGAAGAAGGAGGCGGTGCAGGGAAAGGGGAAGAAGTCCGCTCGGGGCGGATCTTCCTCGAGGACTGCTCTGCCCAAGGATTGGATCCAGGGCGAATGGATTCCGTCGGTGATTCGGCAGGATGATCTCGATGATCTGGTCGAGGGGGGATTCATTCCCCACGAATCTGCGCGCCTCCCGGGGAAAGAAGCCGAACCCCAGCCTCTTGATGGTGAGTGCGTCCTCCTCGCCACCCATATCGATCCTGGATTCTCTCTGCCTCCTCATCCTTTTTTTCGGAGCTTCTTGAACTTCTTCGGAGCGCAGCTCCATCACTTTACTCCCAATTCTATTGTGTATCTTGCTGCTTTCGTTTCCTTGTGTGAAAACTTCTTGGGTTGCCGCCCCCATTGGGGACTGTTCAAGCACATCTTCACTTGCCGCTCTCAGTCGGTCAAGAAGGCCAAGTCGAGCGACGAACGGACGCAGGTGATCCAGCTGTGCGGGGGCCTGGCGATCCAGATGAGGGGAAAAAGTTCCTTTCCCTCTATCACTTTTCCTGAGTCAGTCCGTGGGTGGCAGTCGACTTGGTTTTACTGTAAAGACCAGGTGAACCCAGGACAGTCGATTGGGCTTCCCCCTTTTTCTCTGAATCGAGCACAAAAACCTGCCTCTCTGAAAGTGACACCGGAGGAAAAGGCGCAAGTCAAGGTGCTGGTCGGTCGAGTGGTTCAGCTTGTCCGCGAGGGTGTGACTGGCATGGACTTGTTGGAAGTCTTCCTTCGGAGGCGCATCCAACCGCTTCAGGCTCGTGACCACCCGATGTGGCTGTACTCGGGTCTTAAAGACACCACTCGAATTCACCCAGAGGAGGTCACTGACGAGATGTTGGAAGGGTGGCTGTCGAGTATCACAGGGAACAAGGACAACCCCCGAGGAGCCAGGAGGATTCCTCCACTCGACCAAACATACGAAGTGGACAAGGTCTGACCTTGCGTTTCCGACTGTGATCTTGCTTTCTTTATTTGTTCTTTTTGGATCAGTCGATTGACTTTTGTCTCGTTTGTTGTCCTCTAGGCCACTACTGAGATGTACTCGACACCCAATGGAGCACAGGAGCAGGCCGAGGAAGGAGAGGCGAGCGGAGGCGAAAGTGGAGACGAGGGAGAAGAGTGGGAATCTGACGGCGAAGGAGAGGGGGATGACGACGACGACTCCAGTGAAGAGGAGGAGGAAGAAGTCGAACCTCCCCGCTCGGAACGGCGATCCAAGCTTACACACGACCCTGTGCGGGAACGTGGTAAGGCGACTGTCCCTGTTGGGCAGTCGTCGAAGCGCCCTCGGACCTCATCTCCAGCACCGACAGAAAAAGCTCCCAAGCACCCACGCGCGACGCCGTCCAAGCCGCCCAAGGCTCTGCCCAAGATGAAGATGACTGTCCCCACCATTTCTGGGTAATAGTAGAATTTGTTTTCCTTTTTCGAACGTGACGGACTCTTGGTCGACTAATTGAATAAGCTGACTGACTTTCGAAATTTGCAGTGTTGTCACCTCGGAGATCTTCGCCAAGGACGATGATCAAGAGATGGAAGACGTTGTTACCTCCAACCCCGGTACGATTACTGATGCTCTGCTTTTAGTCGACTGACGATTTCTTATAATTCTGGTCGATTGGATTTTTCTTGTAGCTCCTCCTCATGTCATTGACCTTCCTGATGATGACGACGAAGTGCCGCTAAGGGCGCGAAGGAACAGGAGGGCGCCGGCTGGCAAGACCCCACAAACTACTCCGGCGCCTGAGGCCTCAGTCCGGGAGGGTGGTGATACTGCTCGGGTTTCTGTGACCTTCACTGAACCTCTGACGAGTGTCCGGCCTTCGACGTCGACTGCAAATCCGCCTTCGCTTTTTGCCACACACCACGTCCCTGAGGACCAAGTGGGTGCCGCTAAAGAGGCTATATGCCAGGCGGGGATCATGATGGAGCAAGTGAAGGTGGTTCGGGAAGCCAGCCAAGCAGCTTATGACGCGAGCTCAACTCTTCAGAGCAACGTCCAGGTCAATCGATTCACCGCTTGTTCTGTTAGGATATGCTATCTGAAGAATCTCTTTTCCGAAGATCTTTATATCTGTACGCCCACTGGGTGTGTCTATTAATCTTTTTGACGAGTGGGGGCACGCTAAGTGCACCCACTGGGTGTAGTCCCCGAGACTACGGTGGACTGCTGGCAGTCGACTGTAGTCTTTATATTGTGTTGCTTTAGCTGAACTTCTTCACTTGGTCTGGTCAGGCCATGTCAAATGGAACTGTACACGGTCGGCTGCGGGCAGTCGATTTTTTTTGGTCGAACCAGTGGGGGCACGCTGAGTGCACCCACTGGGTGTAGTCCCCGAGACTAATGTCGAATGTTTTTGATTCGGCTGTAATCTTAGAAACGCCATCATTGTCTCTTGGTTACTCGGAAGCAACTTATCTTGGCTGTCTGTCGACTGATTTTTTGCAGAAATCCTGCGAACTTGTGGCTCGCTACACTGAGTTGGAGAACAAATAGATCCAGCTGAACTTGACTTGAAGCTTGCTCAGGAGAACTTGCAGAAGGCGAGGGACGAAGCAAAAGGTATGGCTGGTGAGCTTTGTCGACTGTCCTTTCTTTCTGGCCATCCTCGATGTTGATCTCACTTGTTGTTTCGCAGACAAAATGGAGGAGGCTCTGAAGAAGAAGGATCAAGACCTTGCTGAAGCGCAGAAGGAGGCCCTGAACAAAACGAAGCTTGCTGAAGAAAAACTGGCTTCAGTCGGTACTCTTGAAAAGGAAAACTCCAGGCTGAAAACTTCTCTCGACGCGGCTAATCGAGAGGTCAGTCGTTTGAAGAATGGCAATATAGCTCTGAATGACAAGGCAAGTGAACTGGCGGGGAAGAGGAACGATCTGGAGGCTTATCTCGGTGGACTCGCCAAGAAGTTGTTCGTCATGCTCGAGGGTAATTTCGGCCCGACTAACTTGCAGTTACCAAATCTGCGTAGAGCCACTGACTTATCCTTGAATTGTGTTTACAGAATTCTGCCAGAACTTCGAAGAGGAGACCAGTCGAGTGGAGACAGACTTGGACCCCATCAATTCTCCAGTGAAGGACGAGGCTGCTATGAACGTGCTCCGACTGGAATCTCGTGTTGCCGACGTTGTTGACTATCTTTCTCGGTTGAAGGTTGCGATGTCACGGATCGACACGTCGCTCTGGCCTAGGACGACGCTTCAGAATGACCTCGAGTCCCTGATGACTCGACTGAATGAAGTCCCAGGCCGAGTGGCGGAATGGAAGAAATCTTCTGCTAGATGTGGCGCTGACGTCGCTCTGTCTCTGGTCCGCGTCCACTGCAAGGAGGCGCGAGAAGAAAAGTTGGCCGCCATCCAAGTTGCCAATACCAGGAAGCACAACTTTCAAGACTTCATGGAGACTTTCATTGCTGCTGCCACTCGCATTGCAGACGGGATCGACTTGGACGAGTTCGTCGCCCCTTCCAGTCCTCCGCATGAGGAATAAAAACTTTTATACTTCACTTTAAATTTGCCTCGGAATGTCGAGTGGATTTTGTAACCGTTAAACTCTGTCGAGCTGGAGGCTCGAGTACTTTGATCTGCGGTCTAGAACCTTTGGATCTTATCTGAACTTGATTTATCGTTGAATATCTTCATGAATTATCTGTCGAGTGGAACTTGTTCTTCACTCGAAATAACTTTGTATTTGTGGTGCAACTCCGAAGGAGAAGGTAGCAGTCGATTTACACCTCGTCGTCCTTGCGGATTGGGATGTGTTCCGTACTTAGGCGAGCACTGGGCTGCAGCTAAGCCTCCGAGTGGAAGGTCTGCTCTCCACTCGGTAGGATTTTAAAAACTTAGGCGAGTACTGGACTGCAGCTAAGCCCCCGAGTGGGAGGTCTGCTCTCCACTCGATAGGATTTTTTCAAACTTAGACGAGTACTGGACTGCAGCTAAGCCCTCGAGTGAGAGGTCTGCTCTCCACTCGGTAGGATTTTTTCAAACTTAGGGGAGTACTGGACTGCAGCTAAGCCCCCGAGTGGGAGGTCTGCTCTCCACTCGGTAGGATTTTTTCAAACTTAGGCGAGTACTGGACTGCAGCTAAGCCCCTGAGTGGGAGGTCTGCTCTCCACTCGGTAGGATTTTTTCAAACTTAGGCGAGTACTGGACTGCAGCTAAGCCCCCGAGTGGGAGGTCTGCTCTCCACTCGGTAGGATTTTTTCAAACTTAGGCGAGTACTGGACTGCAGCTAAGCCCCTGAGTGGGAGTCTGGTTCACCACTCGGTGGGATTTTTAAACACTTAGGCGAGCACTGGGCTGCAGCTAAGCCTCCGAGTAGGAGTCTGTCTCACCAC